>NW_026576536.1:22500-35000 GCF_028641065.1 Leucoraja erinaceus | reverse complement strand
GATCCCAGGAATGAGTGGGTTAAACTATGATGAGCGTTTGTCGGCACTGGGCCTGTACTCGCTGGAGTTTAGAAGGATGATGGGGGACCTCATTGAAACGTACTAAATAGTGAAAGGCCTGGATAGGGTGGATGTGGAGAGGATGTTTCCACTAGTGGGAGAGTCTAGGACCAGAGGTCACAGCCTCAGAATTAAAGGGCGCTCTTTTAGAAAGGAGGTGAGGAAGAATTTCTTTAGCCAGAGGGTGGTGAATCTGTGGGATTCATTGCCACAGAGGGCAAGTCAGTGGATATTTTCAAGGCAGAGATGGACAAATTCTTGATTAGAACGGGTGTCAGGGGTTACGGGGAGAAGGCAGGAGAATGGGGTGAGGAGGGAGAGATAGATCAGCCAGGATTGAATGGCGGAGAAGACTTGATGGGCCGAATGGCCTAATTCTGCTTATACCTGGAGTATTGCGTACAGTTTTGGTCTCCAAATCTGAGGAAGGACATTATTGCCATAGAGGGAGTGCAGAGACGGTTCACCAGACTGATTCCTGGGATGGCAGGACTGTTTTATGAAGAAAGACTGGATAGACTCGGCTTGTACTCGCTAGAATTTAGGAGATTGAGGGGGGGGATCTTATAGAAACTTACAAAATTCTTAAGGGGTTGGACAGGCTAGATGCAGGAAGATTGTTCCCGATGTTGGGGAAGTCCAGGACAGGGGTCACAGCTTAAGGATAAGGGGGAAATCCTTTAAAACCGAGATGAGGAGAGCTTTTTTCACACAGAGAGTGGTGAATCTCTGGAACTCTCAGCCGCAGAGGGTAGTTGAGGCCACACAGTTCATTGGCTATATTTAAGAGGGAGTTAGATGTGGCCCTTGTGGCTAAGGGGATCAGGGGGTATGGAGAGAAGGGCCAAATGGCCTCTACTCCTGCACCTAATTTCTATGTTTCTATGTTTCTACCTATCGCTTATGACCTTATGATATTAGGGGGGACATTGTCTATGCATGGGTGGGAAGGAACCGCATGTGCTGGTTCAAACTGATGCAAAAAGCTGGAGTGACTCAGTGGGGACAGGCAGTGTCTCTGGAGAGAAGGAATGGGGTGATAGAATGGGGACCCAAACACATCGATGGACCAACCGGCCATCGGCAGGAGAGTGCTGCCATCCGCAGGTCACCAGCATTACTGCAGTGCTGGCATCTTGTTACTGTCGAGAGAGACAAGGGGTGCATATGCCACACATACTGTGCCTCTTTAACCTATCGTTGGGACAAATTCACAGCACGGGCCCAGGGATCACAAGACAATCCCTTATTCCCTTGTGTTGGAAGAAACTGCAGATACTGGTTTAAACTGAAGATAGACACATAGAAACATAGAAACATAGAAACATAGAAATTAGGTGCAGGAGTAGGCCATTCGGCCCTTCGAGCCTGCACCGCCATTTAATATGATCATGGCTGATCATCCAACTCAGTATCCCGTACCTGCCTTCTCTCCATACCCCCTGATCCCCTTAGCCACAAGGGCCACATCTAACTCCCTCTTAAATATAGCCAATGAACTGTGGCCTCAACTACCCTCTGTGGCAGAGAGTTCCAGAGATTCACCACTCTCTGTGTGAAAAAAGTTCTCCTCATCTCGGTTCTAAAGGATTTCCCCCTTATCCTTAAGCTGTGACCCCTTGTCCTGGACTTCCCCAAAATCGGGAACAATCTTCCTGCATCTAGCCTGTCCAACCCCTTAAGAATTTTGTAAGTTTCTATAAGATCCCCTCTCAATCTCCTAAATTCTAGAGGGTATAAACCAAGTCTATCCAGTCTTTCTTCATAAGACAGTCCTGACATCCCAGGAATCAGTCTGGTGAACCTTCTCTGCACTCCCTCTATGGCAATAATGTCCTTCCCCAGATTTGGAGACCAAAACTGCACGCAATACTCCAGGTGTGGTCTCACCAAGACTCTATACAACTGCAGTAGAACCTCCCTACTCCTATACTCAAATCCTCTTGCTATGAAAGCTGCGACACAAAATGCTGGAGTAACTCAGCGGGACGGGCAGCATCTCTGGAGAGAAGGAATGGGCGACGTTTCGGGCTGAGACCCTTCTTCAGACTTATTCCCTTCTTCAGTTCCGTTTAGTTTATTGTCCCGTGTGCCGAGGTACAGTGAAAAGCTTTTGTTGCATGCTAACCAGTCAGCGGAAAGTCAATACATGATTACAATCGAGCCGTCCACAGTGTACAGATACATGATAAGGGAATAACGTTTAGTGCAAGGTAAAGTCTGATCAAGGATAGTCCGAGGGTCACCAATGAGGTAGATAGATTTATTATCTAAATGGTGGCTGATTGGGAAAGGGGGAGATGCAGCGAGACCTGGGTGTCATGGTACACCAGTCATTGAAGGTAGGCATGCAGGTGCAGCAGGCAGTAAAGAAAGCGAATGGTATGTTAGCTTTCATTGCAAAAGGATTTGAGTATAGGAGCAGGGAGGTTCTACTGCAGTTGTACAGGGTCTTGATGAGACCACACCTGGAGTATTGTGTACAGTTTTGGTCTCCAAATCTGAGGAAGGATGATCAGCCATGATCATATTGAATGGCGGTGCAACCTCGAAGGGCCGAATAGCCTACTCCTGCACCTAATTTCTATGTTTCTATGTTTCTATAGTAGTTCAGGACCGCTCTCTGGTTGTGGTAGGATGGTTCAGTTGCCTGATAACAGCTGGGAAGAAACTGTCCCTGAATCTGGAGGTGTGTGTTTGTTTTCACACTTCTGTACCTCTTGCCCGATGGGAGAGGGGAGAAGAGGGAAGTGGCCGGGGTGAGACTGGTCCTTGATGATGCTGCTGGCCTTGCCGAGGCAGCGTGAGGTGTAGATGGAGTCGACGGAAGGGAGGTTGGTTTGTGCGATGGTCTGGGCTGCGACCACAATTTGCTGCACTTTCTTGCAGCCTTGGATGGAGGTGTTCCCACACCTTGTGTAGGAGGGAACTGCAGGTACTAGTTTAAACCGAAGATAGACACAAAGTGCTGGAGTAACTCAGCGGGACAGGCAGCGTCTCTGGAGAGAAGGGATGGGTGACGTTTTGGGTCAACATCAAATCAGACCTAATTCCAGATACCTTGCGCTAAACATTATTCCTTTATCATGTATCTGTACACTGTGGACCAAAGATCTTATAGCAGAGCAAGATAAGCTACTCCTGCTAAATGCAATGGACTGACGTGTAGTACGCTATGGAGGGGATCATGGGCATTTTCCACGCCCATTTTAGCAACCTGAGCCTACCTGACCCGACCCGACTCGCACTGTAATCAATGTTGCGGGGCAACAGTTTGTGTGGGTCAGATTCATAAATCTGTCAGTTCAAACTTCTTGTCAAGAATAACATTTGATTCTGGTAGTTATATTTTTTAATGTTTTTTAAATCATTTCTTTTTAAATGGCTCACAAACAGTGTTTGAGTTGATTTTGTAGCAACCGGAACCGACCCGACTCGCAGGGTGATTGACAGGGGGGGGACTTTTTGTGCGTGATATAGGGTTAGATTCATAATTCTGTTAGTTCATAATTCTGTTGATTCTTGTTAAGGAATAAAATGTTTATAAACACACATACATGAAAATTATATAAATGTATATAACACACACAATTATATTTCTTCTAATCCAATAATTAACTTTATTTCAGACTAGACAAGGGACATTAAATAAGAAACATTGTAAATAAGAAACATTTGTAAACCTCCCTGCATCTTCACACACACTAGGCCTTATCCCCCCCGCGGCATCTCTGGCCTGCCCCCTAACTACAATGTCCCCCCCCCCCCCCCCCATTGCCCCTCTCCTTGCCGCCCCGGACCCCGCACTCCTTCTCCCAGCTGCCCCGCACTCCTTCTCCCCGCTGCCCCGGGCCCCGAGTTCTCTCTCTCCCCGCTGCCCCCGGAATGGCGCACTCTCTCCCCGCTGCCCGGGCCCCGCACCCGCATTTCCTTCTCCCCGCTGCCCCGGGCCCCGCACTGCTCTCTCCCCGCTGCCCCGGGCCCCGCACTCTCTCTCCTGCTGCCCCGGGCCCCGCACTCTCCCTCCCCGGAGGTGTGTGTGCCCCCGGGCCCCGTTTTCACTCTCTCTCCCCGTCTGCCCCGGGCCCCGCACTCTCTCTCCCCGCTGCCCCGGGCCCCGCACTCTCTCTCCCCGCTGTGGATCCAATCTTTGGCCGGAAGTAAGAAGGCGGGATCAAGATGGCGGAGTCAGCTTGCTAAAATGTGTCCTATAATCACCCATGAATCCGCCCATGAGCGGACCTCACGTTTGCGTGAGAGTAACCCATCTTGCTTCGCTATAAGATCTTTGCTGTGGACGGCTCGATTGTAATCATGTATTGTAACCATATAACATATAACAATTACAGCACGGAAACAGGCCATCTCGGCCCTACAAGTCCGTGCCGAACAACGTTTTTCCCCTTAGTCCCACCTGCCTGCACTCCATATAACCATATAACAATTACAGCACGGAAACAGGCCATCTCGACCCTTCTAGTCCGTGCCGAACACATAATCTCCCCTAGTCCCATATACCTGCGCTCAGACCATAACCCTCCATTCCCTTCTCATCCATGTGCCTATCCAATTTATTTTTAAATGATACCAATGAACCTGCCTCCACCACTTCCACTGGAAGCTCATTCCACACCGCTACCACTCTCTGAGTAAAGAAGTTCCCCCTTCATATTACCCCTAAACTTCAGTCCCTTAATTCTGAAGTCATGTCCTCTTGTTTGAATCTTCCCTATTCTCAAAGGGAAAAGCTTGTCCACATCAACTCTGTCTATCCCTCTCATCATTTTAAAGACCTCTATCAAGTCCCCCCTCAACCTTCTGCGCTCCAGAGAATAAAGACCTAACTTATTCAACCTATCTCTGTAACTTAGTTGTTGAAACCCAGGCAACATTCTAGTAATTGTCTTTCCGCTGACTGGTTTGCAGGCAACAAAAAATACTTTTCAGTGTATCTCCGTACACGTGACAATAAACTGAATGAAGTAACGGAACACTTTATTCAGTCCGCCTAGACCTACCTGATCTCCCGGTTGCCAAACACTTCAACTCCCCCTCCCATTCCCACACTGACCTTTCTGTCCTGGGCCTCCTCCACTGTCAGAGTGAGGCCCAGCGCTAATTGGAGGAACAGCACCTCATATTTCGCTTGGGCTGCTTACACCCCAGCGGTATGAACATTGACTTCTCTAACTTCAAGTAGCCCTTGATTTCCCTCTCTCTCTCCATCCCTGCCCCACCCCAGTTGGCGTGCTAGTTTCTTTGTCCTCCTGTCTGTATAACTCGTTATCACCTTCCCCACAGCCCACAATGGACCATTGTGGGCTCCATCTTGCCTTGATTATCATTGCTTTTTTGCGTATCTTGGTTTCATTTGATCTATTTACCTTTGATAGCTCTCGTTTTCCTCTCCCCTTGACTCTCAGACTCGAGAAGGGTCTCGACCCGAAACGTCACCTATTCCATTTCTCTAGAGGTACTGCCTGACCCGCTGAGTTGCTCCAGCATTTTGTGTTGAACTAAAATACTGCACAGGAACAGCCCCTTCTCTCTCCCTCTCCCTCTCCCTCTATTAACTAATTACTTGACCCACTCCCCCCCCAATCCCTTTGTTGCAGGTTTACGAGAATGATCCCAGGAATGAGTGGGTTAAACTATGATGAGCGTTTGTCGGCACTGGGCCTGGTACTCGCTGGAGTTTAGAAGGATGAGGGGGCACCTCATTGAAACGTACAGAATAGTGAAAGGCCTGGATAGAGTGGATGTGGAGAGGATGTTTCCACTAGTGGGAGAGTCTAGGACTAGAGGGCACAGCCTCAGAATTAAAGGGCGTACATTTAGGAAGGAGATGAGGAGGAATTTCTTTAGTCAGAGGGTGGTGAATCTGTGGAATTCATTGCCACACAGATGGCTGTGGAGGCCACAAGTCAATGGATATTTTTAAGGCAGAGGTAGATAGATTCTTGATTAGTGCGGGTGTCAGGGGTTATGGGGAGAAGGCAGGAGAATGGGGTTAGGAGGGAGAGATAGATCAGCCATGATTGAATGGCGGAGTAGACTTGATGGGCCGAATGGCCTAATTCCGCTCCTATCCCTTCTGAACATGAACTTATGAACGACTGACTTAGGCGAGGCTTCGCTGGTCGGGGTGCGTATGTAGAATGCACAATACAGTGTTACAGTGACAGAGAAAGTGCAAGTGGGGAAAAATGTGCAAGGGTCCCAATAGGGCAGGTTGGAAGATCAGGAGTGAATGCCGGAGTAGGCTCGATGGGTCGAATGGTCTAATACTGCTCCAATGTCTTGTGAACTTGAACTTATGAATGAAAGTGATCTTAGGAACTTTTTCGGTTGACCGAGGATCAGGATGTCAAGGGGAGGGGGGGTGTTGGGAGAGAGAGAGAGGACAGAACGAGATGTTCCCGACAACAAAAGAAACACAACCATATAACCATATAACCATATAACAATTACAGCACGGAAACAGGCCATCTTGGCCCTACAAGTCCATGCCGAACAAATTTTTTTCCCCTTAGTCCCACCTGCCTGCACTCGTACCATAACCCTCCATTCCCTTCTCATCCATATGCCTATCCAATTTATTTTTAAATGATACCAATGAACCTGCCTCCACCACTTCCACTGGAAGCTCATTCCACACCGCTACCACTCTCTGAGTAAAGAAGTTCCCCCTCATATTACCCCTAAACTTCTGTCCCTTAATTCTGAAGTCATGTCCTCTTGTTTGAATCTTCCCTATTCTCAAAGGAAAAGCTTGTCCACATTAACTCTGTCTATCCCTCTCATCATTTTAAAGACCTCTATCAGGTCCCCCCTTAACCTTCTGCGCTCCAGAGAATAAAGACCTAACTTATTCAACCTATCTCTGTAAATTAGTTGTTGAAACCCAGGCAACATTCTAGTAAATCTCCTCTGTACTCTCTCTATTTTGTTGACATCCTTCCTATAATTTGGAGACCAAAATTGTACCCCATACTCCAGAATTGGCCTCACCAATGCCTTGTACAATTTTAACATTACATCCCAGCTTCTATACTCAATGCTCTGATTTATAAAGGCTAGCATACCAAAAGCTTTCTTTACCACCCTATCTATATGAGATTCCACCTTCAAGGAACTATGCACGGTTATACCCAGATCCCTCTGTTCAACTGTATTCTTCAATTCCCTACCATTTACCATGTAACACAACCTGCGTTCCCCGGAGTTAGGAGACGATGGTTCAATTCTGACAGACACAAAATGTTGGAGTAACTCAGGGGGCCAGGCAGCATCTCTGGAGAGAAGGAATGGGTGATGTTCGGGTTGACACCCTTCTTCAGAGTCACAGAGAGATACAGCACGGAAAGAGGTTCTAGACTCTCCCACTAGTGGAAACATCCTCTCGTATGCGAATGGCATGTTGGCCTATACAGCGAATGGCATGTTGGCCTTTATAACAAGAGGAATCAATTATAGGAGCAAAGAGATCCTTCTGCAGTTGCTCTAGTGAGACCACACCTGGAGTATTGTGTGCAGTTTTGGTCCTCTAATTCGAGGAAGGACATTCTTGCTATTGAGGGAGTGCAGCGTAGGTTTACAAGGTTAATTCCCGGGATGGCGGGACTGTCATACGCTGAGAGAATGGAGCGGCTGGGCTTGTACACTCTGGAGTTTAGAAGGATGAGAGGATATATAATTGAAACATATGAGATCGTTAAGGGCTTGGACACGCTAGAGGCAGGAAACATGTTCCCGATGTTGGGGGAAGTCCAGAACCAGGGGCCACACAGTTTAAGAATAAGGTGTAAGCCATTTAGAACGGAGACGAGGAAACACTTTTTGTCACGGAGAGTGGTGAGTCTGTGGAATTCTCTGCGTCAGAGGGCGGTGGAGGCCGGTTCTCTGGATGCTTTCAAGAGAGAGCTAGATAGGGCTCTTAATGCTCTTGCGGATGACACTAAGCTGGGGGGCAGTGTTAGCTGTGAGGAGGATGCTAGGAGACTGCAAGGTGACTTGGATAGGCTGGGTGAGTGGGCAAATGTTTGGCAGTTGCAGTATAATGTGGATAAATGTGAGGTTATCCATTTTGGTGGCAAAAACGGGAAAGCAGACTATTATCTAAATGGTGGCCGATTGGGAAAGGGGGAGATGCAGCGAGACCTGGGTGTCATGGTACACCAGTCATTGAAGGTAGGCATGCAGGTGCAGCAGGCAGTAAAGGAAGCGAATGGTATGTTAGCTTTCATTGCAAAATGATTTGAGTATAGGAGCAGGGAGGTTCTACTGCAGTTGTACAGGGTCTTGGTGAGACCACACCTGGAGTATTGCGTACAGTTTTGGTCTCCAAATCTGAGGAAGGACATTATTGCCATAGAGGGAGTGCAGAGACGGTTCACCAGACTGATTCCTGGGATGTCAGGGCTGTCTTATGAAGAAAGGCTGGATAGACTTGGTTTATACTCTCTAGAATTTAGGAGATTGAGAGGGGATCTTATAGAAACTTACAAAATTCTTAAGGGGTTGGACAGGCTAGATGCAGGAAGATTGTTCCCAATGTTAGGGAAGTCCAGGACAAGGGGTCACAGCTTAAGGATAAGGGGGGAAATCCTTTAAAACCGAGATGAGAAGAACTTTTTTCACACAGAGAGTGGTGAATCTCTGGAACTCTCTGCCACAGAGGGTAGTTGAGGCCAGTTCATTGGCTATATTTAAGAGGGAGTTAGATGTGGCCCTTGTGGCTAAGGGGATCAGGGGGTATGGAGAGAAGGCAGGTACGGGATACTGAGTTGGATGATCAGCCATGATCATATTGAATGGCGGTGCAGGCTCGAAGGGCCGAATGGCCTCCTCCTGCACCTATTGTCTATTGTCTATTGTCTCTCCACATCCACTCTATCCCGGCCTTTCACTACTCTGTACGGTTCAAGTGAGGTTTTTTTAATTTCTGAGAGACTTAGCTAAGATAGGACACATCACAGACTAGAATGTTCAAGAAGGAACTGCAGATGCTGGAAAATCGAAGGTAGACAAAAATGCTGGATAAACTCAGCGGGTGCGGCAGCATCTATGGAGCGAAGGAAATAGGCAACGTTTCGGCCCGAAACGTTGCCTATTTCCTTCACACCATAGTTGCTGCTGCACCCACTGAGTTTCTCCAGCATTTTTGTCTACCAAAGATTAGAAGGCATATTTTTAAGCTGAGAGGGGGAAATTTTCACATGGATATGCAGGGAATGGAGAGATATGGGTTACATGCAGGCGGTGGAGATTTATTCACTGGAGTTTAGATGGATGAGAGGGCATCTTTACAGAGTTGACGTGGAAAAGCTTTTCCCACTGAGAGTAGGGAAGATTCAAACAAGGGGACATGACATGAGAATTAAGGGACTGAAGTTTAGGGGTAACATGAGGGGGAACTTCTTTACTCAGAGAGTGGTAGCTGTGTGGAATGAGCTTCCAGTGAAGGTGGTGGAGGCAGGTTCGTTTTTATCATTTAAAAATAAATTGGATAGTTGTATGGATGGGAAGGGAATGGAGGGTTATGGTCTGAGCGCAGGTAGATGGGACTAGGGGAGATTATGTGTTCGGCACGGACTAGAAGGGTCGAGATGGCCTGTTTCCGTGCTGTAATTGTTATATGGTTATATATGGTTATATGGTTATATCTTATACTAACAGATACAATTCTTAAACGATTGGACAAGCTAGATGCAGGAAAAATGTTCCCGATGTTGAGGGAGTCCAGAAACAGGGAACACTACCGAGTTTGCACGTTCTCCCCGTGACCTGCGTGGGTTTTCTCCGAGATCTTCGGTTTCCTCCCACACTCCAAAGACGTGCAGGCTTGTAGGTTAAGGGACTTTCCTCCCCTTCCTCACCCATTGAAAAAGTCCTCCTCCCCTCCATCATCCACTCCCAGTGTCTTTCACTTTAATGTGAAGAAAGGAACTGCAGATGCTGGTTTGTACCCAAGATAGTCAGAAATTAACTCAATGAGTCAGGCAGCATCTTTGGAGAACATGGGCAGGTGAAGTTTCGGTCCCCGACCTGAAACGTCACCCATTCCTTCCCTCCGTAGATAGAAACTTAGAAAAATAGGTGCAGGAGGAGGCCATTCAGCCCTTCCACCCAGCACCACCATTCAATATGTTCATGGCTGATCATCCACAATCAGTTCCCCGTTCCTGCCTTCTCCCCATATCCCTTGATTCCGTTAGCCCTAAGAGCTAAATCTAACTCTCTCTTGAAAACATCCAGTAAATTGGCCTCCACTGCCTTCTGTGGCAGAGAATTCCACAGATTCACAACTCTCTGGGTGAAGACATTTTTCCTCATCTCAGACCTAAATGGCCGACCCCTTATTCTTAAACTGTGTGACCCCTGGTTCTGGACTCCCCCAACATCGGGAACAATTTTCCTGCATCTAGCCTGTCCAATCCCTTCATAGTTTTAAGAAGGAACTGCAGATGCTGGAAAATCGAAGGTACACAAAAATGCTGGAGAAACTCAGCGGGTGCAGCAGCATCTATGGAGCGAAGGAAATAGGCAACGTTTCGGGCCGAAACCCTTCTTCAGTCTGAAATGTCACCTATCAGTCTGAAGATGGGTTTCGGCATGTAACGTTGCCTATTTCCTTCGCCCCATAGATGCTGCTGCACCCGCTGAGTTTCTCCAGTATTTTTGTGTACCTTAATAGTTTTATAGAAACATAGAAACACAGAAAATAGGTGCAGGAGTAGGCCATTCGGCCCTTAGAGCCTGCACCGCCATTCGATATAATCAGGGCTGATCATCCAACTCAGTATCCTGTACCTGCCTTCTCTCCATACCCCCTGATCCCTTTAGCCACAAGGGCCACATCTAACTCCCTCTTAAATATAGTCAATGAACTGTGGCCTCAACTACCTTCTGTGGCAGAGAATTCCACAGATTTGCCACTCTCTGTGTAAAAAATGTTTTTCTCATCTCGGTCCTAAAAGATTTCCCCCTTATCCTTAAACTGTGTGACCCCTTGTTCTGGACTTCCCCAACATCGGGAACAATCTTCCTGCATCTAGCCTGCCCAACCCCTTAAGAATTTTGTAAGTTTCTATAAGATCCCCCCTCAATCTTCTAAATTCTAGCGAGTACAAGCCGAGTCTATCCAGCCTTTCTTCATATGAAAGTCCTGCCATCCCAGGAATCAGTCTGGTGAACCTTCTCTGCACTCCCTCTATGGCAACAATGTCTTTCCTCAGATTAGGAGACCAAAACTGCACGCAATACTCCAGGTATGAAGAAGGGTCTCGACCCGAAACGTCGCCCATTCCTTCTCTCCAGAGATGCTGCCAGTCCCGCTGGTTATATATTTCTAAATGATACCCTCTCATCCTTCTAAACTCCACAGAGTGTACAAGCCCAGCTGCTCCATTCTCTCAGCATATGACAGTCCCACCATCCCGGGAATTAACCTGGTAAACATAGAAACATAGAAATTAGGTGCAGGAGTAGGCCATTCGGCCCTTCGACCCTGCACCGCCATTCAATATGATCATGGCTGATCATCCAACTCAGTATCCCATACCTGCCTTCTCTCCATACCCTCTGATCCCCTTAGCCACAAGGGCCACATCTAACTCCCTCTTAAATATAGCCAATGAACTGGCCTCAACTTACCCTCTGTGGCAGAGAGTGCCATAGATTCACCACTCTCTGCGTAAAAAAAGTTCTTCTCATCTCTCGTTTTAAAGGATTTCCCCTTTATCCTTAAGCTGTGACCCCTTGTCCTGGACTTCCCTAACATCGGGAACAATCTTCCTGCATCTAGCCTGTCCAACCCCTTAAGAATTTTGTAAGTTTCTATAAGATCCCCTCTCAATCTTCTAAATTCTAGAGAGTAAACCAAGTCTATCCAGTCTTTCTTCATAAGACAGTCCTGACATCCCAGGAATCAGTCTGGTGAACCGTCTCTGCACTCCCTCTATGGCAATAATGTCCTTCCTCAGATTTGGAGACCAAAACTGTACGCAATACTCCAGGTGTGGTCTCACCAAGACCCTGTACAACTGCAGTAGAACCTCTCTGCTCCTATACTCAAATCCTTTTGCAATGAAAGCTAACATACCATTCGCTTTCTTTACTGCCTGCTGCACCTGCATGCCTACCTTCAATGACTGGTGTACCATGACACCCAGGTCCTCGCCTCTGCATCTCCCCCTTTCCCAATCGGCCACCATTTAGATAATAGTCTGCTTTTCCCTCTTTTTTGCCACCAAAATGGATAACCTCACATTTATCCACATTATACTGCATCTGCCAAACATTTGCCCACTCACCCAGCCTATCCAAGTCACCCTGCAGTCTCCTAGCATCCTCCTCACAGCTAACACTGCCCCCCAGCTTAGTGTCATCCGCAAACTTGGAGATATTGCCTTCAATTCCCTCATCCAGATCATTAATAT
>NW_026576536.1:0-15000 GCF_028641065.1 Leucoraja erinaceus | reverse complement strand
CCAGCGATCCCCGCACACTAACACCATCCTACACACACACTAGGGACAATTTACATTCACACCGAGCCAATTAACCTACAAACCTGCACGTCTTTGGAGTGTGGGAGGAAACCGAAGATCTCGGAGAAAACCCACGCAGGTCACGGGGAGAACGTGCAAACTCCGTACAGACAGCGCCCGTGGATGGGATCAAACCCGGGTCTCCGGCGCTGTGAGGCAGCAATTCTACCGCTGTGATGGGGCGAATGGCCTGATTCTGCTCCTATCACTTATGACTTATTATCTAAATGGTGGCCGATTGGGAAAGGGGGAGATGCAGCGAGACCTGGGTGTCATGGTACACCAGTCATTGAAGGTAGGCATGCAGGTGCAGCAGGCAGTAAAGAAAACGAATGGTATGTTAGCTTTCATTGCAAAAGGATTTGAGTATAGGAGCAGGGAGGTTCTACTGCAGTTGTACAGGGTCTTGGTGAGACCACACCTGGAGTATTGCGTACAGTTTTGGTCTCCAAATCTGAGGAAGGACATTATTGCCATAGAGGGAGTGCAGAGACGGTTCACCAGACTGATTGCTGGGATGTCAAGACTGTCTTATGAAGAAAGACTGGATAGACTTGGTTTATACTCTCTAGAATTTAGAAGATTGAGAGGGGATCTTATAGAAACTTACAAAATTCTTAAGGGGTTGGACAGGCTAGATGCAGGAAGATTGTTCCCGATGTTAAGGAAGTCCAGGACAAGGGGTCACAGCTTAAGGATAAAGGGGAAATCCTTTAAAACCGAGATGAGAAGAACTTTTTTCACGCAGAGAGTGGTGAATCTGTGGAACTCTCTGCCACAGAGGGTAGTTGAGGCCACTGTTCATTGGCTATATTTAAGAGGGAGTTAGATGTGGCCCTTGTGGCTAAGGGGATCAGGGGGTATGGAGAGAAGGCAGGTACGGGATACTGAGTTGGATGATCAGCCATGATCATATTGAATGGCGAATGGTGCAGGCTCGAAGGGCCGAATGGCCTACTCCTGCACCTAATTTCTATGTTTCTATGTTTCTATGTTTCTATGACCTTTTGACTGCAAGAACATGCAGGTTTGTAGGCTAATTGGCTGGGGTAAAATTGTGGACTGCCTCTAGCGCGTGTGTAGGTTGGGTAGTGTGGGTGTGCGGGGATCGGTGGTCAGCATGGACACAGTGGGCCAAAGGGCCACCTACCCCACTGCATCTCCACACCAAGCTGAACTTGCAGCGCTGGCCTCGACGGAAGGAGAATAAAATTATCTGAAGTGGCAGGCTGCTGATTACATGACATCCAGGAGCACACGAGAGGTGATAGAGGCCAAACGCCAATTGCGTTAGATCACTGACAAAAGCCAACAAGCAGCACGACGGGCTCCGTCAACAGATTAGCGAGGTATTGGCTGAATATATTATGTAAAGAGCGTGGGATTTGCAACAATTGAAGACTTCACCATGGCAACTCGGTGATATTCAAACTTCCGTGAGTTGTGGCTGGGTAATTGGCAGAGGGAGGCGGGGGAGGCGGGGGAAGTGAGGGGGTAGAGATGGCAGGAGCAATGGTGTGCGATGTTGATGCATTTACACTAGCACGGCTTCTACAGATGCATCACAGCACGGCTTGCGAACAGCTCCGTCCCCGACTGCAAGAAATCGCAGAGAGTTGTGGACGCAGCCCAGACCATCGCACCAACCAACCTCCCTTCCATCGCCTCCATCTACACCTCACGCTGCCTCGGCAAGGCCAGCAGCATCATCAAGGACCAGTCTCACCCCAACCACTCCCTCTTCTCCCCTCTCCCATCGGGCAAGAGGTACAGAAATGTGAAAACATACATCTCCAGATTCAGGGACAGTTTCTTCCCAGCTGTTATCAGGCAACTGAACCATCCTACCACAACCAGAGAGCGGTCCTGAACTACTATCTACCTCTTTGGGGACCCTCGGACTATCCTTGATCGGACTTTACCTTGCACTAAACGTTATTCCCTTATCATGTATCTGTACACTGTGGACGGCTCGATTGTAATCATGTATTGTCTTTCATCTGACTGGTTAGCACGCAACAAAAGCTTTTCACTGTACCTCGGTACGTAGAAATATAGAAATATAGAAAATAGGTGCAGGAGGGGGCCATTCATTGCAAAAGGATTTGAGTATAGGAGCAGAGAGGTTCTACTGCAGTTGTACAGGGTCTTGGTGAGACCACACCTGGAGTATTGCGTACAGTTTTGGTCTCCAAATCTGAGGAAGGACATTATTGCCATAGAGGGAGTGCAGAGACGGTTCACCAGACTGATTCCTGGGATGTCAGGACTGTCTTATGAAGAAAGGCTGGATAGACTTGGTTTATACTCTCTAGAATTTAGGAGATTGAGAGGGGATCTTATAGAAACTTACAAAATTCTTAAGGGGTTGGACAGGCTAGATGCAGGAAGATTGTTCCCGATGTTAGGGAAGTCCAGGACAAGGGGTCACAGCTTAAGGATAAGGGGGAAATCCTTTAAAACCGAGATGAGAAGAACGTTTTTCACACAGTGAGTGGTGAATCTGTGGAACTCTCTGCCACAGAGGGTAGTTGAGGCCACAGTTCATTGGCTATATTTAAGAGAGAGTTAGATGTGGCCCTTGTGGCTAAGGGGATCAGGGGGTATGGAGAGAAGGCAGGTACGGGATACTGAGTTGGATGATCAGCCATGATCATATTGAATGGCGGTGCAGGCTCGAAGGGCCGAATGGCCTACTCCTGCACCTAATTTCTATGTTTCTATGTTTCTATTGGTGACCCTCGGACTATCCTTGATCGGACTTTACCTTGCACTAAACGTTATTCCCTTATCATGTATCTGTACACTGTGGACGGCTCGATTGTAATCATGTATTGTCTTTCCGCTGACTGGTTAGCGCGCAACAAAAGCTTTTCACTGTACCTCGGCACACGGGACAATAAACTAGAATGAAACAGCAGCCCGCACCAGGTCTGTCAATCCCCTGGGATGAGAGACCATTTTGAGGGGAACTGCAGAATTCCCACGGAGAACATGTTCTGTACTAAGAGCAGGAAAATGCTGGGAAAAATCTCAGTGGGTCAGGCAGCATCTGTGGAGAGAGAGAGCGGGAGAGGGAGATTGTCCACGCTTCCAGTCTTAGACCCATGGTCAAAACCACACTGAGCAGACACGCTAACTGTTTCTGGCTCCACAGATGCTGCCTGACTGTTATTCCATCATTTGCGGAGGACATCATTATGTTCCTCTCTCCACAGTTGCAGTTCAGTTTAGTTTATTGTCACATGCAGTTGTACAGGGCTCTGGTGAGACCACATCTGGAGTGTTGCGTACAGTTTTGGTCTCCTAATTTGAGGAAGGACATCCTTGTGATTGAGGCAGTGCAGTGTAGGTTCACGAGATTGATCCCTGGGATGGCGGGACTGTCATACGAGGAAAGACTAGGCTTGTATTCACTGGAGTTTAGAAGGATGAGGGGGAATCTTATAGAAACATATAAAATTATAAAAGGACTGGACAAGCTAGATGCAGGAAAAATGTTGGGCGAGTCCAGAACCAGGGGCCACACACAGTCTTAGAATAAAGGGGAGGTCATTTAAGACTGAGGTGAGAAAAAACTTTTTCACCCAGAGAGTTGTGAATTTGTGTAATTCCCTGCCACAGAGGACAGTGGAGGCCAAGTCACTGGATGGGTTTAAGAGAGAGTTAGATAGAGCTCTATGGGGCTAGTGGAATCAAGGGGTATGGGGAGAAGGCAGGCACAGGCTATTGATTGGGGACGATCAGCCATGATCACAATAAATGGTAGTGCTGGCTCGAAGGGCCGAATGGCCTCCTCCTGCACCTATTTTCTATATTTCTATATTTCTACGTACCGAGGTACAGTGAAAAGCTTTTGTTGCGTGCTAACCAGTCAGCGGAAAGACAATACATGATTACAATCGAGCCGTCCACAGTGTACAGATACATGATAAGGGAATAACGTTTAGTGCAAGGTAAAGTCCGATCAAGGATAGTCCGAGGGTCACCAATGAGGTAGATAGTAGTTCAGGACCGCTCTCTGGTTGTGGTAGGATGGTTCAGTTGCCTGATAACAGCTGGGAAGAAACTTTCCCTGAATCTGGAGGTGTGTGTGCGTTTGTTTTCACACTTCTGTACCTCTTGCCCGATGGGAGAGGGGAGAAGAGGGAGTGGCCGGGGTGAGACTGGTCCTTGACGATGCTGCTGGCCTTGCCGAGGCAGTGTGAGGTGTAGATGGAGGCGATGGAAGGGAGGTTGGTTCGTGCGATGGTCTGGGCTTTTGCCTGAAGGGAGAGGGGAGAAGAGGGAGTGGCATAACTTGACCTGGAACATTAATCCTGTTTCTTTCCCCCCAGATGCTGCCTGACTAGATGTGTGTTTACAGCACTCTCTGATTTTATTTCAGATTTCCAGCATCTGCCCTTTGATTTTCTTTTGGATGTCCTTGTAGGTTGTGTAGCAAATTTATCTATATGTGTCAGTGCAACTGTACCCATATATCTCCGTGTCTCTGTCCATATATCTCTGTATCTGTATCAGTATCTGTGTATCTGTGTATCTGTGTATCTGTATATCAGTGTATCTGTGTATCTGTGTATCTGTATATCTGTGTATCTGTGTATCTGTGTATCTGTGTATCGGTGTATCTGTATCTGTGTATCTGTGTATCTGTGTATCTGTGTATCTGTGTATCTGTGTATCTGTGTATCTGTGTATCTGTGTATCTGTGTATCTGTGTATCTGTGTATCTGTGTATCTGTGTATCTGTGTATCTGTGTATCTGTGTATCTGTGTATCTGTGTATCTGTGTATCTGTGTATCTGTGTATCTGTGTATCTGTGTATCTGTATCTGTGTATCTGTGTATCTGTGTATCTGTGTATCTGTGTATCTGTGTATCTGTGTATCTGTGTATCTGTGTATCTGTGTATCTGTGTATCTGTGTATCTGTGTATCTGTGTATCTGTGTATCTGTGTATCTGTGTATCTGTGTATCTGTGTATCTGTATCTGTGTATCTGTGTATCTGTGTATCTGTGTATCTGTGTATCTGTGTATCTGTGTATCTGTGTATCTGTATCTGTGTATCTGTGTATCTGTGTATCTGTGTATCTGTGTATCTGTGTATCTGTGTATCTGTGTATCTGTGTATCTGTGTATCTGTGTATCTGTGTATCTGTATCTGTGTATCTGTGTATCTGTGTCTGTGTATCTGTGTATCTGTGTATCTGTGTATCTGTGTATCTGTATCTGTGTCTGTGTATCTGTGTGTATGTGTATCTGTGTATCTGTGTATCTGTGTATCTGTATATCTGTGTATCTGTGTATCTGTGTATCTGTGTATCTGTGTATCTGTGTATCTGTGTATCTGTGTATCTGTGTATGTGTGTATCTGTGTATCTGTGTATCTGTGTATCTGTGTATCTGTGTATCTGTGTATCTGTGTATCTGTATCTGTGTATCTGTGTATCTGTGTGTCTGTGTATCTGTGTATCTGTGTATCTGTGTATCTGTGTATCTGTGTATCTGTGTATCTGTGTATCTGTGTATCTGTGTATCTGTGTATCTGTGTATCTGTGTATCTGTGTATCTGTGTATCTGTGTATCTGTGTATCTGTGTATCTGTGTATCTGTGTATCTGTGTATCTGTGTATCTGTGTATCTGTGTATCTGTATCTGTGTATCTGTGTATCTGTGTATCTGTGTATCTGTGTATCTGTGTATCTGTGTATCTGTGTATCTGTGTATCTGTGTATCTGTATCTGTGTATCTGTGTATCTGTGTATCTGTGTATCTGTGTATCTGTGTATCTGTGTATCTGTGTATCTGTGTCTGTGTATCTGTGTATCTGTGTATCTGTGTATCTGTGTATCTGTGTATCTGTGTATCTGTGTATCTGTGTATCTGTGTATCTGTGTATCTGTGTATCTGTGTATCTGTGTATCTGTGTATCTGTGTATCTGTATATCTGTGTATCTGTGTATCTGTGTATCTGTATCTGTGTATCTGTGTATCTGTGTATCTGTGTATCTGTGTATCTGTGTATCTGTGTACCTGTGTATCTGTGTATCTGTGTATCTGTATCTGTATCTGTGTATCTGTGTATCTGTGTATCTGTGTATCTGTGTATCTGTGTATCTGTGTATCTGTATCTGTATCTGTATCTGTATCTGTATCTGTGTCTGTGTATCTGTGTATCTGTGTATCTGTGTATCTGTGTATCTGTGTATCTGTATATCTGTGTATCTGTGTATCTGTGTATCTGTATCTGTGTATATCTGTGTATCTGTGTATCTGTGTATCTGTGTATCTGTGTATCTGTGTATCTGTGTATCTGTGTATCTGTGTATCTGTGTATCTGTATATGTGTATCTGTGTATCTGTATATCTGTATCTGTGTATCTGTGTATCTGTGTATCTGTGTATCTGTGTATCTGTGTATCTGTGTATCTGTGTATCTGTGTATCTGTGTATCTGTGTATCTGTGTATCTGTATCTGTGTATCTGTGTATCTGTGTATCTGTGTATCTGTGTATCTGTGTATATGTGTATCTGTGTATCTGTGTATCTGTGTATCTGTGTATCTGTATCTGTGTATCTGTGTATCTGTGTAACTGTGTATCTGTGTATCTGTATCTGTGTCAGTATCTGTGTATCTGTGTATCTGTGTATCTGTGTATCTGTGTATCTGTGTATCTGTGTATCTGTATATCTGTGTGTCTGTGTATCTGTGTATCTGTGTATCTGTGTATCTGTGTATCTGTGTATCTGTGTATCTGTGTATCTGTGTATCTGTATATCTGTGTATCTGTGTATCTGTATCTGTGTATCTGTGTATCTGTGTATCTGTGTATCTGTGTATCTGTGTATCTGTGTATCTGTATCTGTGTACCTGTATCTGTGTATCTGTGTATCTGTATCTGTGTATCTGTATCTGTGTATCTGTGTATCTGTATCTGTGTATCTGTGTATCTGTGTATCTGTGTATCTGTATCTGTGTATCTGTGTATCTGTATTTGTGTATCTGTGTATCTGTGTATCTGTGTATCTGTGTATATGTGTATCTGTGTGTCTGTGTATCTGTGTATCTGTGTATCTGTGTATCTGTGTATCTGTGTATCTGTGTATCTGTGTATCTGTATCTGTGTATCTGTGTATCTGTGTATCTGTATCTGTGTATCTGTGTATCTGTATCTGTGTATCTGTGTATCTGTGTATCTGTGTATCTGTGTATCTGTGTATCTGTATCTGTGTATCTGTGTGTCTGTGTATCTGTATCTGTGTATCTGTATCTGTGTATCTGTGTATCTGTATCTGTGTATCTGTGTGTCTGTGTATCTGTGTATCTGTGTATCTGTGTATCTGTGTGTATCTGTGTATCTGTGTATCTGTGTATCTGTGTATCTGTGTATCTGTGTATCTGTGTATCTGTGTATCTGTGTATGTATCTGTGTATCTGTGTATATGTGTATCTGTGTATCTGTGTATCTGTATATCTGTGTATCTGTGTATCTGTATCTGTGTATCTGTGTATCTGTGTATGTGTGTATCTGTGTATCTGTGTATCTGTGTATCTGTGTATCTGTGTATCTGTGTATCTGTGTATCTGTGTATCTGTATCTGTGTATCTGTGTATCTGTGTATCTGTGTATCTGTGTATCTCTGTGTATCTGTGTATCTGTGTATCTGTGTATCTGTGTATCTGTGTATCTGTGTATCTGTGTATCTGTGTATCTGTGTATCTGTATCTGTGTATCTGTGTATCTGTGTATCTGTGTGTGTCTGTGTATCTGTGTATGTGTATCTGTATCTGTGTATCTGTGTATCTGTGTATCTGTGTATCTGTGTATCTGTGTATCTGTGTATCTGTGTATCTGTGTATCTGTGTATCTGTGTATCTGTGTATCTGTGTATCTGTGTATCTGTGTATCTGTGTATCTGTGTATCTGTGTATCTGTGTATCTGTGTATCTGTGTATCTGTATATCTGTGTATCTGTGTATCTGTGTATCTGTGTATCTGTATCTGTATCTGTGTATCTGTGTATCTGTGTATCTGTGTATCTGTGTATCTGTGTATCTGTGTATCTGTGTATCTGTATCTGTGTATCTGTGTATCTGTGTATCTGTATCTGTGTATCTGTGTATCTGTGTATCTGTGTATCTGTATCTGTGTATCTGTGTATCTGTGTATCTGTGTATCTGTGTATCTGTGTATCTGTGTATCTGTGTATCTGTGTATCTGTGTATCTGTGTATCTGTGTATCTGTGTATCTGTGTATCTGTATCTGTGTATCTGTGTATCTGTGTGTATCTGTGTATCTGTGTATCTGTGTATCTGTGTATCTGTGTATCTGTGTATCTGTGTATCTGTGTATCTGTGTATCTGTGTATCTGTGTATCTGTGTATCTGTGTATCTGTGTATCTGTATCTGTATCTGTGTATCTGTGTATCTGTGTATCTGTGTATCTGTGTATCTGTGTATCTGTGTATCTGTGTATTTGTGTATCTGTGTATCTGTATATCTGTGTATCTGTGTATCTGTATATCTGTGTATCTGTGTATCTGTGTATCTGTGTATCTGTGTATCTGTGTATCTGTGTATCTGTGTATCTGTGTATCTGTGTATCTGTGTATCTGTGTATCTATCTGTGTATCTGTGTATCTGTGTATCTGTGTCTCTGTATCTGTGTATCTGTGTATCTGTGTATCTGTGTATCTGTGTATCTGTGTATCTGTGTATCTGTGTATCTGTGTATCTGTGTATCTGTGTATCTGTATCTGTGTATCTGTGTATCTGTGTATCTGTGTATCTGTGTATCTGTGTATCTGTGTATCTGTGTATCTGTGTATCTGTGTATCTGTGTATCTGTGTCTGTGTATCTGTGTATCTGTGTATCTGTGTATCTGTATCTGTGTATCTGTGTATCTGTGTCTGTGTATCTGTGTATCTGTGTATCTGTGTATCAGTGTATCTGTGTATCTGTGTATCTGTGTATCTGTGTGTATCTGTGTATCTGTGTATCTGTGTATCTGTGTATCTGTGTATCTGTGTATCTGTGTATCTGTGTATCTGTATCTGTGTATGTGTATATCTGTATCTGTGTATCTGTGTATCTGTGTATCTGTGTATCTGTGTATCTGTGTATCTGTGTATCTGTGTATCTGTGTATCTGTGTATCTGTGTATCTGTATCTGTATCTGTGTATCTGTGTATCTGTATCTGTGTATCTGTGTATCTGTGTATCTGTGTATCTGTGTATCTGTGTATCTGTGTATCTGTGTATCTGTGTATCTGTATCTGTATCTGTGTATCTGTATCTGTATCTGTATCTGTGTATCTGTGTATCTGTGTATCTGTGTATCTGTGTATCTGTGTATCTGTGTATCTGTGTATCTGTGTATCTGTGTATCTGTGTATCTGTATCTGTGTATATCTGTGTATCTGTGTATCTGTATCTGTGTATCTGTGTATCTGTATCTGTGTATCTGTGTATCTGTGTATCTGTGTATCTGTGTATCTGTGTATCTGTGTATCTGTATATCTGTATCTGTGTATCTGTGTATCTGTGTATCTGTGTATCTGTGTATCTGTGTATCTGTGTATCTGTGTATCTGTGTATCTGTGTGTGTATCTGTGTATCTGTGTATCTGTGTATCTGTATCTGTGTATCTGTGTATCTGTGTATCTGTGTATCTGTGTATCTGTGTATCTGTGTATCTGTGTATCTGTGTATCTGTGTATCTGTGTATCTGTGTATCTGTGTATGTGTATCTGTGTATCTGTGTATCTGTGTATCTGTGTATCTGTGTATCTGTGTATCTGTGTATCTGTGTATCTGTGTATCTGTGTATCTGTGTATCTGTGTATCTGTGTATCTGTGTATCTGTGTATCTGTGTATCTGTGTATCTGTGTATCTGTGTATGTGTATCTGTGTATCTGTGTATCTGTGTATCTGTGTATCTGTGTATCTGTATCTGTGTATCTGTGTATCTGTGTATCTGTGTATCTGTGTATCTGTGTATCTGTGTATCTGTGTATCTGTGTATCTGTGTATCTGTGTATCTGTGTATCTGTATCTGTGTATCTGTATCTGTGTATCTGTGTATCTGTGTATCTGTGTATCTGTGTATCTGTGTATCTGTGTATCTGTGTATCTGTATCTGTATCTGTGTATCTGTGTATCTGTGTATCTGTGTATCTGTGTATCTGTGTATCTGTATCTGTGTATCTGTGTATCTGTGTATCTGTGTATCTGTGTATCTGTGTATCTGTGTATCTGTGTATCTGTGTATCTGTATCTGTGTGTATCTGTGTATCTGTGTATCTGTGTATCTGTGTATCTGTGTATCTGTGTATCTGTGTATCTGTGTATGTGTATCTGTGTATCTGTGTATCTGTGTGTATCTGTGTATCTGTGTATCTGTGTATCTGTGTATCTGTGTATCTGTATCTGTGTATCTGTGTATCTGTGTATCTGTGTATCTGTGTATCTGTGTATCTGTGTGTATGTGTATCTGTGTATCTGTGTATCTGTGTATCTGTGTATCTGTGTATCTGTGTATCTGTGTATCTGTGTATCTGTGTATCTGTGTATCTGTGTATCTGTGTATCTGTGTATCTGTGTATCTGTGTATCTGTGTATCTGTGTATCTGTATCTGTGTATCTGTGTATCTGTGTATCTGTGTATCTGTGTATCTGTGTATCTGTGTATCTGTGTATCTGTGTATCTGTGTATCTGTGTATCTGTGTATCTGTATCTGTGTATCTGTGTATCTGTGTATCTGTATCTGTGTATCTGTGTATCTGTGTATCTGTGTATCTGTGTATCTGTGTATCTGTGTATCTGTGTATCTGTGTATCTGTGTATCTGTGTATCTGTATCTGTGTATCTGTGTATCTGTGTATCTGTGTATCTGTGTATCTGTGTATCTGTGTGTATCTGTGTATCTGTGTATCTGTGTATCTGTGTATCTGTGTGTATCTGTGTATCTGTGTATCTGTGTATTTGTGTATCTGTGTCTCTGTGTCTCTGTGTGTATCTGTATCTGTGTATCTGTGTATCTGTGTATCTGTGTATCTGTGTATCTGTGTATCTGTGTATCTGTGTATCTGTGTATCTGTATCTGTGTATCTGTGTATCTGTGTATCTGTGTATCTGTGTATCTGTGTATCTGTGTATCTGTGTATCTGTGTATCTGTGTATCTGTGTATCTGTGTATCTGTGTATCTGTGTATCTGTGTATCTGTATCTGTGTATCTGTATCTGTGTATCTGTATCTGTGTATCTGTGTATCTGTGTATCTGTGTATCTGTGTATCTGTGTATCTGTGTATCTGTGTATCTGTGTATCTGTGTATCTGTGTATCTGTGTATCTGTGTGTATATGTATGTGTATCTGTGTATCTGTGTATCTGTATGTGTATCTGTGTATCTGTGTATCTGTGTGTATCTGTGTATCTGTGTATCTGTGTATCTGTGTATCTGTGTATCTGTGTATCTGTGTATCTGTGTATCTGTGTATCTGTGTATCTGTATCTGTGTATCTGTGTATCTGTGTATCTGTGTATCTGTGTATCTGTGTATCTGTGTATCTGTGTATCTGTGTATCTGTGTATCTGTGTATCTGTGTATCTGTGTATCTGTGTATCTGTGTATGTGTATCTGTGTATCTGTGTATCTGTGTATCTGTGTATCTGTGTATCTGTGTATCTGTGTATCTGTGTATCTGTGTGTATCTGTATCTGTGTATCTGTGTATCTGTGTATCTGTGTATCTGTGTATCTGTGTATCTGTGTATCTGTGTATCTGTGTATCTGTGTATCTGTGTATCTGTGTATCTGTGTATCTGTGTATCTGTGTATCTGTGTATATGTGTATCTGTGTATCTGTGTATCTGTGTATCTGTGTATCTGTGTATCTGTGTATCTGTGTATCTGTGTATCTGTGTATCTGTATCTGTGTATCTGTGTATCTGTGTATCTGTATCTGTGTATCTGTGTATCTGTGTATCTGTATCTGTGTATCTGTGTATCTGTGTATCTGTGTATCTGTGTATCTGTGTATCTGTGTATCTGTGTATCTGTGTATCTGTGTATCTGTATATCTGTGTATCTGTGTATCTGTGTATCTGTGTATCTGTGATCTGTGTATCTGTGTATCTGTGTATCTGTGTATATGTGTATCTGTGTATCTGTGTATCTGTGTATCTGTGTATCTGTGTATCTGTGTATCTGTGTATCTGTGTATCTGTATCTGTGTATCTGTGTATCTGTGTATCTGTGTATCTGTGTATCTGTGTATCTGTGTATCTGTGTATCTGTGTATCTGTGTATGTGTATCTGTGTATCTGTGTATCTGTGTATCTGTGTATCTGTGTCTGTGTATCTGTGTATCTGTGTATCTGTGTATCTGTGTATCTGTGTATCTGTGTATCTGTGTATCTGTGTATCTGTGTATCTGTGTATCTGTGTATCTGTGTATCTGTGTATCTGTGTATCTGTGTATCTGTGTATCTGTGTATCTGTGTATCTGTATCTGTGTATCTGTGTATCTGTGTATCTGTGTATCTGTGTATCTGTGTATCTGTGTATCTGTGTATCTGTGTATCTGTGTATCTGTGTATGTATCTGTGTATCTGTGTATCTGTGTATCTGTGTATCTGTGTATCTGTGTATCTGTGTATCTGTATCTGTGTATCTGTGTATCTGTGTATCTGTGTATCTGTGTATCTGTGTATCTGTGTATCTGTGTATCTGTGTATGTGTATCTGTGTATCTGTGTATCTGTGTATCTGTGTATCTGTGTATCTGTGTATCTGTGTATGTGTGTATCTGTGTATCTGTGTGTATCTGTGTATCTGTGTATCTGTGTATCTGTGTATCTGTGTATCTGTGTATCTGTGTATCTGTGTATCTGTGTATGTGTATCTGTGTATCTGTGTATCTGTGTATCTGTGTATCTGTGTATCTGTGTATCTGTGTATGTGTATCTGTGTATCTGTGTATCTGTGTATCTGTGTATCTGTGTATCTGTGTATCTGTGTATCTGTGTATCTGTGTATCTGTGTATCTGTGTATCTGTGTATCTGTGTATCTGTGTATCTGTGTATCTGTGTATCTGTGTATATGTGTATCTGTGTATCTGTGTATCTGTGTATCTGTGTATCTGTGTATCTGTGTATCTGTGTATCTGTGTGTATCTGTGTATCTGTGTATCTGTGTATCTGTGTATCTGTGTATCTGTATCTGTGTATCTGTGTATCTGTGTATCTGTGTATCTGTGTATCTGTGTATCTGTGTATCTGTGTATCTGTGTATCTGTGTATCTGTGTATCTGTGTATCTGTGTATCTGTGTATCTGTGTATCTGTGTATCTGTGTATCTGTATCTGTGTATCTGTGTATGTCTCTGTATCTGTGTATCTGTGTATCTGTATCTGTGTATCTGTGTATCTGTGTATCTGTGTATCTGTGTATCTGTGTATCTGTGTATCTGTATCTGTGTATCTGTGTCTGTGTATCTGTGTATCTGTGTATCTGTGTATCTGTGTATCTGTGGAGTAACTCGTGCGGTCTCTGTACAGCATGTATCTGTGTATGGTGTATCTGTGTATCTGTGGGTCTCGACCTGTATCTGTGTATCTTTGTATCTGTGTGTCTGTGTATCTGTGTGTCTGTGTATCTGTGTATCTGTGTATCTGTGTATCTGTGTATCTGTGTATCTGTGTATCTGTGTATCTGTGTATCTGTGTATCTGCAAAAGGTATCTGTGTATAGGTATCTGTGAGGTTCTACTGCATCTGTGTATCTGTGTCTATCTGAGACCACACCTGGAGTATTGCGTACATCTGTGTCTCCAAATGCAGAGAAGGTTCACCAGACTGATTCCTGGGATGTCAGGACTGTCTTATGAAGAAAGACTGGATAGACTTGGGTTTATACTCTCTAGAATTTAGGAGATTGAGAGGAGATATTATAGAAACTTACACAACTCTTAAGGGGTTGGACAGGCTAGATGCAGGAAGATTGTTTTCCCGATTTTGGGGAAGTCCAGGACAAGGGGTCACAGCTTAAGGATAAGGGGAAATCCTTTAAAAAACCGAGATGAGAAGAACTTTTTTCACACAGAGAGTGGTGAATCTCTGGAAACTCTCTGACACAGAGGGTAGTCGAAGGCCACAGTTCATTGGCTATATTTAAGAGGGAGTTAGATGTGGCCCTTGTGGCTAAGGGGATCAGGGGGTATGGAGAGAAGGCAGGTACGGGATACTGAGTTGGATGATCAGCCATGATCATATTGAATGGCGAATGGTGCAGGCTCGAAGGGCCGAATGGCCTACTCCTGCACCTAATTTCTATGTTTCTATGTTTCTATAACCAAATCACTTGGCCTCCACAGCTATCTTTGGCAAAGAGTTACACAGTCTATTAGTTTAGTTTAGTTTAGTTTAGAGATACAGCGCGGAAACAGGCCCTTCGGCCCACCGAGTCCGTGCCGACCAGCGATCCCCGCACACTAACACTATCCTACACACACTGGGGACAAGTTTTACATTTATACCAAGCCAATGAACCTACAAACCTGCACGTCTTTGGAGTGTGGGAGGAAACTGAAGATCTCGGAGACAACCCACGCAGGTCACGGGGAGAACGTGCAAACTCCGTACAGACAGCACCCTTGGTCGGGATGGAATCCGAGTCAAGGCAGCAACTTTGTATCTGTGTTGTATCATTGCATGGCGAATGGTGCAGGCTCGAAGGGCTGAATGGCCTCTACTCCTGCACCTAATTTCTATGTTTCTATAACTCTCCCAGTGTTAGACCTGCGACTGGTAGCGAGCGCTGGTGAATAGACGATTGTCATCGCATCGCCTCCGCACTGTGATAAGGCAAGGCAGCGCCTTTACCACTCAGCAATGCGGGAATTCATAGTGTCCTCCGAGTATCCTCCTTGCTTC
>NW_026576535.1:67500-87500 GCF_028641065.1 Leucoraja erinaceus | reverse complement strand
AGCACTGCTGTAATATCTTCCCTGACTAGCAATGCAACACCTCCACCTCTTTCCCCTCCAATTATATCACACCTGAAGCAACGAAATCCTGGAATATTTAGTTTCCAATCACAGCCATCCTGCAACCATGTTTCACTGATCGACACAACATCGTACTTCCAGGTGTCAATCCAGGCTCTAAGCTCAACCGCCTTTCTTACAATGATGCTAGCATTAAAATATACACATTTAAGAAACCCACCCCTTCGTATTATCTGTTTATTATATATTTCTTCTTTCTCCCCTACATTTTCTGTCCGAGTGCTACCCTTCTCTGCCTCCTGCCTCACACACTGACTACTAGCTTTCCCTATTTGAGACCCTGATCCCTTTTGCCATAAGGGCCACATCTAACTCCCTCTTAAATACAAGAGAATATATGAACTGCCCTATGGCGGATAATTCCACAGATTCACCACTCTCTGTGTGAAAAATGTTTTTCTCATCTCGGTCCTAAAATGCTCCCCCCTAATCCTTAAACTGTGATTCCTTGTTCAGGACGTCCCCAACATCTGGAATAATCTTCCTGTAGCTAACCTGTCCTACCCCTTAAGAATTTTGTAACTTACAATAAGAACCCCCTTCAATCTTCGAAATTCTAGAGAGTGCAAGCCGAGTCGTTCCAATCTTTCTTCATATGAAACACCTGCATTCCCAGGAATCAGTCTGGTGAACCTTCTCTGTACTGAATGCATTTCTCTGGCAAGAATGCATTTCCTCAGATTCGGAGACCAAACATGTACACAATATTCCAGGTGTGGTCTCAACAAGGTCCTGTACAACTGCGGTATAAACTCGATGCTCCTAATCTCAAATCGTTTTGCCATGATTCCCAACATACCATTCGCTTTTTCACTGCATGTTGCACCTGCATGCCTACTTTCATTGACTGGTGTACCATGATCCCCAAGTCCCGTTGCATCTCCCCTTTTCCTAATCGGACACCATTCAGATAAAGTCTACTTTCCTGTATTAGCTAACAAAGTGGATAACCTCACATTTATCCACATTATACTGCATCTGCCATTCATTTGCGTACTCACACAACCTCCTCAAAGCAAACACTGCCCCCCCCATCTTCGAGTCATCCGCAATCTTAGAGATGTTGCATTCAATTCCCTCGTCCAAATCATGAATTTATATTGTAAACAGCTGGGGTCCCAGCACTGAACCTTGCGGTACCCCACTAGTCACTGCCTGCCTTTCTGAAGCGGACCAGTTTACTCCTACTATTGTCTTCCTGTCTGCCAGCCAGTTCTCTATCCACATCAATACTGAACCCCCAATGCCGTGTGCTTTAAGTTTGCATACTAATATAATATGTGGGTCCTTGTCGAAAGCCTTCTGAAACACCAGATATAACACGGCGAATGGTTCTCCCTTATCCAATCTACTCGTTACATGCGAGATAAATTCTATAAGAATCGTCAGACTTTATTTACCTTTCATAAGTCCATGCTGACATTGTCCCATTATTTTACCATTTTCCAAGTGTGCAGCAATCCCATCTTTATTAACTGACTCTAGCAGTTTCCCCACTACCGATGTTAGACTAACTGGTCTGTAGTTCCCTGTTTCTCTCTCCCGCCCTTTTTGAAAAATGAGGGGTTAAATTAGCTACCTTCCATTCATCAGGAACTGCTCTAGAATCTAAAGAGTTTTGAAAGATTATTACTAATGCTTCCACTATTTCTGGGACAACGTCCTTAATTATTCTGGGATGCAACCGATCTGGCCCTGGGAATTTATCGGCCTTTAATCCATTCAATTTACCTAACACCACTTCCCGACGAACTTGGATTTCACTCATTTCCTCCATCTCATTTGACCCCGGGCCCCCTGCTATTTCCGGCAGATTATTGATGTCTTCATTAGTGAAGGCAGAACCAAAGTAGTTATTCAATCGGTCTGCCATGTCCTTGTTCACCATTATCAATTCACCTGTTTCTTACTGCAAGGGACCTACATTTGTTTTAACTAATCTTTTTCTCTTCACACATATATAAAAACGTTTGCAGTCAGTTATCCTCTTTTTCAAGAGAGAGCTAGTAGAGCTCTTAAAGATAGCGGAGTCGGACGATATGGGGATAAGGCGGGAACGGGGTACTGGGATGGTCAGCAATTATCACATTGAATGGCCGTGCTAACTCGAAGGGACGAATGGCCTCCCCTGCACTTATAGTCTATTGTCATTGTCACTAATAACTATGGCTCAAATGAGAAGAGCACAGTAAGACAATCTCGTAGAATGCCGTACGTTTTCACAAACATCCATAGAACTTCATATAACTTACAGCGTATACTGATAACTCTCTGTGAGGACCCACATGTTGCACACATTCACAGCACTTACCGTTTGTGCACCTCGCGTCCCATTGGTTAAATGCGGATTTGATAACTTTGAAATGGTACACATAACAATCAAACACTGTTGCTTTAACTATCATAATATATAAGACTTTGGGTTAAATATATTACAAACTTGCCCAAGTTTTTTATGACTTCAATAATTTGCGACGTCACCTTTACATCCAAGATCTCCCGGGGTGGGTGTTCTCCGGTGCGGGTATTCGAGGGGACACTTTTACCAACGATGTGGTTTTAATCACGGTTCACTATTGGACAATTGAGCACAGGTTATTTCCCAACTATCTTGTCTGTCCATATCAGAAAGCCAATGTTCGAACTGACCGTCCATCACCTCCCCAAAGGATTGTCTTTAGATTATAGTTTAAGAAGGAACTGCAGATGCTGGAAAATCGAAAGTAGACACCAATGCAGGAGAAACTCAGCGGGTGCGGCAGCACCTATGGAGCAAAGGAAATAAGCAACGTTACGGGCCTAAACCCTTCTTCGGACTGATAAAGGGTTTAGTCCCGAAACGTTGCCTATTTTCTACCCTCCATAGATGCTGCCGCACCCGTCCTCGTTTTTTTTTAAATGGAAACCACGATCACTGACTAAATCATCGGCGGAAATGAGTCGGGGAGCCAAGCGGATATTTAGTCAACGTGTCGTTTGGATGCTCTGTGAATTTGCGGGTTCACCATCCTTGGTGTTCCTCCGGTCGCTCACAATGAAAAATTATATTTCATGCGAAATTAACCTTGGAGTCAAGGAAACTAGTGTTTTTGCGGCACAGGAACTGTCTGAGTCGGGGTACCCACCGAGTAGCGTTGGAACTATTTAATCTATTTTACCTGGGATGATACATTAATGAGGGCAACGCTAGATACAACAAGAGTGAAAACATGGGATGAGTAGTATCCAACTAAATGCCCCGTATTTGCAACGAAGCTACTGTTGGAGACAGCGCGGTAAAATACGCGGGAACATCGGAGAAGTGTATCGCAGCTATTAGGGCGTCTACCCCATGATGCTATTGGCCCGGGTTCAGTCCTAACCCCGTCTGGTGGCTTGTACACTTTTCGTCCAATGTATGGAGATATAATTAATGGGAGATAAGTGTAAGTAGATTGTTGATGCTTAGTACGGTCACAATGGCCACCGAACTTGTTTGTGTAATGCATTTCAATAGGTCTAATTCTAATGTTTGATTATGATGCTTTAATTGCTCTGCTTTTCACAATTTTTCAGTGTTTAATGAATCTTATCAGTCGAGCAAGGGGATAAGTTAACACAGTCAACAATTGTTTTCTAAACATCGTCTGTGTCACCGCATATATGCACGTGTTTGTGCAACTGCTCAGTAATTGAAGCATAAACCCTATTTCCGTTACAAAGTAAGGAAGGTAAAGGACACAAAGTCCAAAATAACACACACGTCTACTTATTACATATAATGAAAATATCGACCATAACAGTATGAAATTTCCGGAGATAAATAACACCAATATCACGGATTTCCTTCGATTCACTATTTCGGGATCACTGGAGGTCTTCGCATTTTTCTGGACCCGGAGTCTCCTGCGAGCTCTGCTGGCGACTACAATGTGTCTAACTGTTAAAGCATTGAAAAGCAGAATCAATACAAACGGGACACCGGGGGTGAGAAGGTAATGAAGAAACTCAATTGATGTCCAGGTTAGTGAAACCATAACACGTACTTCCACGTAACAAAACCAGGGGGTATTCGCCAATCTGTACGAAGCTGTGTACATAAAATACCAGAAAACATTATTTAAACTGCTGAGTGCAATCACCGTGCCCAGGATCACAGTCGCCGTTTTCTCGGTGCAATATCTATGCTTCAGCTTTTGGCTACAAATGGCAACACATCGGTCAAAAGTGAAGGAGACGGTGAACCACACAGAACAGTCGGTCACTGCGTAAAGCAGGACGGCGTGGATATTACACAGGTAGATGGACTTCATAAAACTTATATAATGAACAATCGGAATCTGTCTCAATATCACATCAAAGATAATGACCAGTAGATCCGCCGCTGCCATGGCCAACAGGTAGCGGGTCACACAGCAGGAGAGACCACACTTTCCTCGACGCAGGATCACAATTGTTACCAGGTTCACTGTGATGCAAAAACAAAGATTATATGTCATGACCAAGGTGATTGCAATCTCCGCATTATAACCATATAACCATATAACAAATACAGCACGGAAACAGGCCATCTCGGCCCTACAAGTCCGTGCCGAACAATCCCCCCCCCCTTAGTCCCACCTGCCTGCACTCATACCATAACCCTACATTCCGTTCTCATCCATATGCCTATCCAATTTATTTTTAAATGGTACCAATGAACCTGCCTCCACCACTTCCACTGGAAGCTCATTCCACACCGCTACCACTCTCTGAGTAAAGAAGTGCCCCCTCATATTACCCCTAAACCTCTGTCCCTTAATTATGAAGTCATGTCCTCTTGTTTGAATCTTCCCTATTCTCAAAGGGAAAAGCTTGTCCACATCAACTCTGGCTATCCCTCTCATCATTGTAAAGACCTCTATCAAGTCCCCCCTTAACCTTCTGCGCTCCAGAGAATAAAGACCTAACTTATTCAACCTATCTCTGTAACTTAGTTAACTTATGTGGGTTACATGAGTTAAACGCCGTGAACAAACACAGTTTACTTGGATGAAGATGATCAGATATTTCAACATTACATCTGTGATTACGGAAGCAAAGAATAATGTCATGAGTCTCAACGAATAAAGTTAATAATACCATATGGGTAATGGACTGAGCAATATAGACATCCATAGCAACAACGCGGTCTGTTTATGTGATATGAATGCGTGTAGATCAACGCAGACACGTGGTTCAGTATCAGACAGCAACCTAACATTACATTGTCGTGGATCAGATTGGCGTTCACAATGCAGTTGGTAAGTATCGATTAACTTCCATGATGCAATTCACCCAGATGATGCCTAGCGTTTACGTTATCTGAAGGGAATGGGTGATTTATGGTATATTTGAGCTGAGAGTAGAGCTGCAATTGAGGAGGGGGTGGTGCGATGTCAAATGATTGCACACTTGCCAAGTTCCACAGAAATCATATAAAGAGGTAACAAATCCCGTTCTCCCCACACTGTGATGTACTTCCCACAGTATCACGGTGTGGTTGAACTTTGTGTTACAGAGATCATACAGAGAGGAAACAAAACCCACTCTCCTCACACTGTGAAATACACCCCACAGTATCACGGTGCGGTGGAACTTTCTGTTACACAGAGATCATATAGGGAGGAAACAAAGTCCGTTCTCCTCACACCATGAAGTACATCCCACAGTAACATGGTGCGGTGGAACTTTCTTTTCAAATGAAGTTTTGGAAATCACTCAATCGAACTGAACGGCAAACTTGAAATTATATCTGGACCGCAGATTTTGATTCCACGGTAACCACAGAAAATGTCAGGCGATGCAACGAAGATGCTGGGATGATTTTGACAGAAACATGGTTAGGTTCGAGATGTTTAATCATTCACATTGAATCTGCAGCTTTATTCGCTCTCCGTAATTCACCTGGTCCTGCTGTGATAATGTAAGCCAGAAAATCACCCAGTGAAAGTGCACTGAATTGACACATTGACCGGCACAGCTGCTGCCCCACTTACTGATGGGTTTCCTATAACAGTTAGCCTTCCCACCATCCACTGTGACTTTGTATTGTTTCATTAGTTCAGCTGGAACTGGGCCATGAGACATAATGGACGCAACCCAGCGTGACTGTGCTCTAAATTAACCAATGCAAACACCGAGAAGTTACTGATCTCACCGTTTAATTCTGTACAATGCGATGTTCAAAGTGTCTGTCACAGCAAGAATCGCTCGCGCCTCAATAATTTCTCGGCAGTGCAATTACAGAACTTGAAATTAAAAGAGGGAATTTCGAGAGACATACAGCCAGATTTTCAATTTTTCACTGCGTAAACGACAGCACTCCTCACTTACCGGGAACACCGAGAATAGCCAGGATCGGGTAGTATATCTTTTCCATCTCATATATGACTCTAACAGTCCCATATCCGCCCATCTCCTTGTCACCGCTTATCCTCTAATGGCATCTAGGCGAATACCTTATTTGATTATGGAATAGCGCAATGGAAAATGTTCCCTTATTTGAAGGAAAGGGATGTCCCTGCGGGACGGTTGTGCGTCATTAATTCCATTTGATCACAGACCATGAGCAAACCTAGTGTTGCATAATATTGTGAAGGAAGTACCACGTGGTTATCACGTCATGCTCCACAACGCTGAACAATTCTTCGGCAACTTCGGAGAAAACAAATATTCACCGCCCAAGTGTTCACCCGCCATCGTGATTTCTGCAAACCGCTCATCTCACAACCTCAGCCGATTGGGCTTTATCTGATAAAGTTAAATCAAATATTAAATATCTATATGGAACGCTGCGTAACGAACCCTCTACTTTTTGCGTTTGTTTTCGCCTTCTATATTTGTGCATGAAACTATTCCCACATTAGTGACAAGAGCCACATTCAAGTGTGCGTTCGTTGTGATATGTCAGCTTTGAGACGTTCACAGCTCCATAATCAGCGGTTCTTTAAATGCCCGTTCGCTGCATTGATGTGCCTCAAAAATGGCAACTCCTACATCGAGAATCATATACTTAATTACTATATTGTTAATGTTTACGTGATGCCCATGAAAATCTTGAAATACATTTTAACACTGACTGACTTACGAGATTATTCCTTTAAGTCGTAGCCTGTAGTGGCCGACAGGCATATAGTTATAGACAGCGTGGAAATAGACTATTCGTCCCAATCTGCCCACAACGGGCAACATCTTATCGCTATGCTCGTCCCACCTACCCGCGTGATGTCCATATCAATCTAAATCTGTACTGTCCATCGTTATATTGCGATCGGCAGATTGAATAACAACTTACATGCAGTTTGCCTGGATCACGGGATAGATTTTAATTACCCACCATGCCCTGCTTATATACAACACCACTCATGGACATATACATGAATATGCATGTAGACATTACACTGCTCTCCTTTTTTAAGTATTACATCTAAGTACACATTTACAAGTTTGTTGTTGTGATACTTGATTTAACCCAGTATTAATGAACTATTAAATGATAAACATAATATATTTATTTTACATATTTACGCATTTTCGCTTTACATAGACAATGAGTTACTTAACTTACAAACCTCATCTGAATACTGGTTTACGGAAACATAGAAACATAGAAACATAGAAATTAGGTGCAGGAGTAGGCCATTCGGCCCTTCGAGCCTGCACCGCCATTCAATATGATCATAGCTGATCATCCAACTCAGTATCCCGTACCTGCCTTCTCCCCATACCCTCTGATCCCCTTGGCCACAAGGGCCACATCTAACTCCCTCTTAAATATAGCCAATGAACTAGCCTCAACTACCCTCTGTGGCAGAGAGTTCCAGAGATTCACCACTCTCTGTGTGAAAAAAAGTTCTCCTTATCTCGGTTTTAAAGGATTTCCCCCTTATCCTTAAGCTGTGACCCCTTGTCCTGGACTTCCCCAACATCGGGAACAATCTTCCTGCATCTAGCCTGTCCAACCCCTTAAGAATTTTGTAAGTTTCTATAAGATCCCCTCTCAATCTCCTAAATTCTAGAGAGTATAAACCAAGTCTATCCAGTCTTTCTTCATAAGACAGTCCTGACATCCCAGGAATCAGTCTGGTGAACCTTCTCTGCACTCCCTCCATGGCAATAATGTCCTTCCTCAGATTTGGAGACCAAAACTGCACGCAATACTCCAGGTGTGGTCTCACCAAGACCCTATACAACTGCAGTAGAACCTCCCTGCTCCTATACTCAAATCCTCTTGCTATGAAAGCCAACATGCCATTCGCTTTCTTTACTGCCTGCTGCACCTGCATGCCTACCTTCAATGACTGGTGTACCATGACACCCAGGTCTCGCTGCATTTCCCCCTTTCCCAATCGGCCACCATTTAGGTAATAGTCTGCTTTCCCGTTTTTTGCCACCAAAATTGATAACCTCACATTTATCCACATTAAACTGCATCTGCCAAACATTTGCCCACTCACCCAGCCTATCCAAGTCACCTTGCAGTCTCCTAGCATCCTCCTCACACCTAACACTGCCCCCCAGCTTAGTGTCATCCGCAAACTTGGAGATATTGCCTTCAATTCCCTCATCCAGATCATTAATATATATTGTATTGTAAACTTATAGGGAACCGCCTGCTCGTCTAACAGTAACAGGTGTAACAGCTTTAGGTGTTGACTCAACTGCAGGCTTGTTTGGCTCTGTTTTAGTACCCTGACGTTGACCAGAGAGGTCCGTTTCTTTGTCTGTAATAACTGAACTTTGTGTTTCAATCACAGTGGTCTCTTCCAACTCACTTTCAGATACAGACTCAGGGATTACACTTCGTGCTCATTTTATGTTTCATCTTTGGCTAGAAAGATTTGATCAACATGAACACTTTTGTACCTATCTACAACTTCAACTATCTATCTTATTGTTCCACACAATGCCACTATTTTCCCAACATCACATATTTCTCGACAGGAATGGTTGCGAGGACTGAGAACACGATCCTGCTCATATGGCTCAAAGTACCTCTTCTTTTTTGTGGGCGTCAAATGGCGTTTTTGATTAACTGTTTTTGCTCAACTATCAAGGTCAAATTGTGTTGAACAAGACTTAGGCGTATTCTTAGCCTTCTCTTCACCAACAGTTCTGCAGGTGAGTAACCCGTTGTTGTGTTTGGTGTGGTTCTGTACTTCAGCAAGAAACTAGCCAAACGATGTTTCATGCTGAACTTTGAACTACCCTGCACAACCTGTTTCTTGAAAGCGTCTTTGACAACTCTAACATACATTTTCGCCGCCCCGTTGGAAGCTGGATGGTTGCGGGGACAATTATGAGTTTTTTTTCCCGCTGTATGAACTCTTTAAAACGCTCTGAACCGCCCGTTAGCAGAAACAAGTTCTTCCGGTAAACCATGGCATGTAAAAATGCATCTCAACTCATCTGTGGTACGCTCAGTAGTAGTGCTTGACCCCATATGCTTAACCTCAAACCATTTGGAATGCCTACCTACTAATACCAGACAGTGTAATTACCCTTTTCACTAAAATCTACATGAAGTCTCTGAGAAATCGACTTGACCATGAACAGGGTTGCAGTAGTGTTTTTGGAGGTTTACTCCGGCAATTATGGCAGACGATACATTTGCTCACCAGTAACTCGATGTCACTGACAATACCAGGCCAATGCACATAACTTCTGGCAAAATACTTAATGCTTACAATGCCAGGATGTTCGTCATGAAGTTCGTTCCTAAATTTGTTTCTCAAAGACTCCGATACAACCACTCTGTAACCCCACTTAATGCATTTCTGCTCACATTATAATTCATGGCGTCGATTACAGAAAGGCTTCACCTCTGAGTTCAGAACTGAGATCAATCCACTATCGATTTCGGTCCATCTGTTCAATGTGTGTTCATCGACCCACTTCAGCACATTTTTTTTTTGTTTCTGCTGCGAGTTATGTTGCAGGCACTGCAACGTCTTCATCTACAACTTGCAGTGTGTAGATTGAGTTCTCACTTCTCACGTCAGAGTTCTCATGTGGCGACCGGACAGCACATCTGCAGCTGCGTTGCACTTGGAGCTTCTGTACGCAACCTTGTAGTCATACTGGGACAGCAAAATTACCCAGGGCTGCATCATTGATGCCGTCATCGAAGGTATAGCTGACTTGGTACCAAGTATCACTAGTAGTGGCTTGAGATCAGTCACGAATGAATGGTCTGCCGAGAACAAAGTGATGGGATTTCTTGACTGAACACGATGCAGAGTGCTTCCCTTTCAATGTGTGCGTAATTGCGTTCACTTGGTGATAGGGTGCGGAATGCAAAACAAATAGGTTTTGCCCTCCCGTCATTCATTATGTGGGAGATCACAGCACCAACACCATAACTTGAAGCATCACAAGCAATGTTCATCTCGCGTGTCGTATCGTAGTGAACCACAAGCGTGCCACTTGTCAAGTTTTCCTTGCAGATGTCAAATGCACGTTGCTGTTCCTTTCCCCAAGCCAATTTCACATATTTCTGTAGCAGATCACTTAGTGGCGTTTGCACATTTATTAAACCTGGAAGGGATAATGCATAGAACTGCACCATCCCAAGGAATGATCGTAGCTCTGACACATTGTCGGGTTTTGGAGCATTAACTATTGTTTCAACTTTCGCCTTCAAGGCGCGAAGTCTGTTGTCATCTCATTTGAGTCGAAGGTAGACAACCTCTGACTGTCCAAACGTACATCATTTTGTTGCAATTTGACGTTGTGCCAGTTCAGTCGTGTGAACATTTGCTCAGGGTTTTCCAGTTGTTCCACCATGCCCTCTGTGAATATCAGTAGGTCATCCTGGTTGCACACGCAGTGCGTAATGTATTGTACCATTTTGTCCATCACAGACTGGAAATGTGTTGGGGAATATTTCACACTATAGTGCATCTTTGTATATGAATACACGCCCTTATGTGTGCTGATCGTCAGGTACTACTGACTTTCCTTGCCGACATTGATTTGGGTGTAACCGTTAGACAAATCCAGTTTAGTGAATACTCTTGTTCCGCTAAGTTCTGCGTAAAGATCTAGCGAGGTTGTTAACGGATATTGTTCGTCATCAACGGCTTGGTTGATTGTGCCTTTGTATTCATCACATAGTCGAACAGTTTTTTTCAGCCTTGGGTACGGCCACGTTGCCCAGTTACCCTGGTCTATCTTCACGAGCACTCCATTCCCTTCTACCACCACTTGTTGCGTTAGTGCATACGGTACTGGGATGTAATGTTAAAATTGTACAAGGCATTGGTGAGACCAAATCTGGAGTATGGTGTACAATTTTGATCGCCCAATTATAGGAAGGATGTCAACAAAATAGAGAGAATACAGAGGAGATTTACTAGAAAGTTGCCTGGGTTTCAACAACTAAGTTACAGAGATAGGTTGAATAAGTTAGGTCTTTATTCTCTGGAGCGCAGAAGGTTAAGGGGGGACCTGATAGAGGTCTTTAAAATGATGAGAGGGATAGTTGATGTAGACAAGCTTTTCCCTTTGAGAATAGGGAAGATTCAAACAAGAGGAAATGACTTCAGAATTAAGGGACAGAAGTTTAGAGGTAATATGAGGGGGAACTTCTTTACGCAGAGAGTGGTGGCGGTGTGGAATGAGCTCCCAGTGGAAGTGGTGGAGGCAGGTTCATTGGTATCATTTAAAAATAAATTGGATAGGCATATGGATGAGAAGGGAATGGAGGGTTATGGTACGAGTGCAGGCAGGTGGGACTAAGGGGAAACACATTTGTTCGGCATGGACATGTAGGGCCGAGATGGCCTGTTTCCGTGCTGTAATTGTTATATGGTTATATGGTTATATGGTACAGGTCTTGGTCGACAATAAAACAAATTTCAATTCTTGCCTAAGTAGAATGTGTGCAGAGTACCCTGTTATTCCCGTGTAACTGTCAGCAAAAATGTTTGAATGTTTGCTTGTGGCGTTTTCAATACGTGATTCGGACAAATTGACGTTGAACATGTTCTACCAGTCTAATTTTACTTCGGAGTCACGTGAGTGATTCCGTGAGGAGCCCTGCCCAGTGCGCAGTTGCGGTATTATCGCACAGCTGTGCACACGCGGCCCAGCGGGAGTCGGCGCTCCCGCAAACCAAGGAACGTTAGGTAAGTACCTACCTTAATCGGGCCTTGTGGTTTTTTGCTCCAGGGGGAGCAAAGCAGCAGAGGAAGCGGCCCCCGTTCGACTCCAGCGAAGGAGCCGACAGTGGAGGGGGATAGGCGCAAACGGGACCGAACACGCGGCGGACCGCTGACAGGGAGCTGCGCTGATGCCGGTCCGCTGAACAGCTGTTTGGTTAACAGAAGCGGACCGGAGGGAAATTTAAAAACCCGACCGGCAGCCCTGCAGACTCCTGACAAGGAGAATCGCCGCCCGGGAACCGCTACAATGCCGCCTAAAAAACGGCAGGCAGCCTCTAACTACAGGTAAGACAAAAACCTTACCAAAAATATAGGTTCTACAGGAACCAACTTCCTCCAATACTGGAACAGGCTGGAGACAGCAAAAACAAGTATGTCTGTCTCCCCAAGCCAGAGGAGGTCATGGAGTTACAAAACCTCCAGGGAAAACGAGGGGTCACTGGCTGAATGCCAAGGGAGCTGACACTCCTACCCCAGTGCTATTGCACTAGCCATCTCCCTTGTCGAAGGATTGATGCGACAACGGAGTTTGAGCTATGCCTCCTCCAATTCATAGCACATCCTTTTGCTCCCTCTTTTGAGGCTAGCTAAGGAGGCCAGGGCTGGGCTGGCTTAAACGCTGGGCAGGCGGACGAGAACAGGAGTATGCCAGGGGAGCAGGATCAGGAAGAGCTGCTGGGTGTCGTGGGCCACTACATGGCTCCTCCACGCGACCATCTTCGCAACAAAGCCCTGCAGGAGAAGGCCTTTCTAGAGGTAAATCTGCAGGCAGCTGGGTCAGCAGACTCGCAGTCAAGAGCTAAACGCAGCGAATTCTGAAGCTCCTAACAGAAGGGTCAAGATGTCACCGCCTTTGCTCGTTTTCCACGGATAATACTCACCTGGCAGACGAGACGCCATGATCACCAAGGTGGTTCTCCCAGGATGAGGCTATCCCGTTGCACTTCGAGTGTGCTGACGCCTAAGATGTGCCCAAATTTGGGATACTCGACTGACATCTGTGCATATAAGACCTGCCCTCAACCCCAAATATACGGGGCTATGCAAACCGCTGCAGCGGGAAGAGAGGCAGCTAAACCTGTGCGCCTCATGAGGGCAGGCCATGGAACGAGCAGGACATCGCATCCAACACCCAGCTGGCAGCACCCCTCAGCATCCACCAGCAAATATCGAACAAGGACTGGTGAAAGCCTGGCGACCGCTTCACATTACCCCCAAAGTTCTTTTTAGACAGGGGCCCAGAGCGGAGCCGTGGGAAAATGCGCCGCCCCACCGACAGCACCAGCATACCAGCAAAACTGAGCCTTCATGAAAAAACAATGAACATGGAGGTAGGTAGTCTGGTTCCTCCCAGTTTACACAAAATAACGGGGCTCTGCTAACTGCGGGGGGGGGGGGGGGGGGGGGGGGGGCATTTACACTTGTTGATAAAGCATGGGGTGCTGTCACAAATAACTAATATATACTCAACAGTATTAGTGGATAAAACTTGAGTTCAAATTGGGCATATTACCGCCAGTTCAGCAATGCGCCCAAAGGGCAATTTTTCCCTCTAAGAAAGAGAAGCCAGAAGGTCAAGCTGAACTACAAAGGCTCACTACAAAAGATGGTGAATGTAGCATCATCATTGACCTAATATCACTAAATAAATCTGTTGAGTATATACACTTTAAGATGGAGACGTTGTGTCACTGCCAGACATCCGATCTCCAAAGGATACCTTATGGCAAGCATTGATATGGAAGATGCATACTATCCTATACCCATACACAAGGATCATTGTAGATACCTAAAAATTTACCTGGATAATGGACATCCCGGTTAGGGCAACTATGGGAGTATAGAGCATTCCCAATGGTCTAACCTCAGCCCTAAACTAATTACAAAAATATTAAAAATAGCCATGAAAATATTAAGAAAACAAGCATAATCATGGCATATATTGGATGATATCCTCATATTAGGGGAAACAAAGGAATTAGCTGTGACAGCAGTTCTAGCTACGAAACAGCTCCTTAAAGCACTGAGGTTCATCCCACACCCAGATAAACCAAAATTGAAGCCGTTAACTACCATGGATTATCTGGGCTTCAATATCAATTCTATCCATACGACTGTTACTTTGCCAAGGTGCTCGGGTCACTATAATCAAATCATGAATGTACCCACTGAAGCTATATCACAATTACAGTGGTGGGCAGACAATGCTTGGCATAGTTTTCAGCCCTATTATTATCACCAATCCTAACTTGGTTATTAAAAACCGATGCCAGTACTTTAGGCTGGGGAGCAACTAACTCCATATCCAGCACAGGTAACAGATGGACCAATTCAGAATCATCGTTACTACACACACCGGGCATCAACTATTTGGGATTGGTGATCGCCTATTGGGTTAAAAAGCATATGCATTTCAAATGCAGCACGTACATATGCGGTTACGGATTGATAATACTATGGTGGTGGCTTATATCAACCATATGGGGAGCATAATAATCATTATTGTGCAACAAATTGGTCAAACAAATCTGGCAATGGTGTGTCAAAAGACATTTTAACTATCAGCTGCCTATTTCCTAGGAAGCTAGAACACGGTGGGAGACACACGTCACGGGGGAAACTTTATGATAACATTGTATAGATGTGAAACCCAAAATATCTGCTAAAGGTATTAAGCAGTTTGAACGCCAGATATCAATTTGGTTGCACAAGACGGAATCACCAGTAACCTATGTATGTAACTAAGGAACCAGATCAGAGGCAGCGATAGATGCCTACACACTGGAAGGGGGAATTTCTGCTTTGCCTTCCTCCCTTCTGCCTCATCAGTCGGGCACTTCGCAATACAGATGTAATCTGTCTCCGGGATATTGAACGTGCCCGACCGGCCTACATAGCCATGGATCCCAGTTCATCACGACATGGTGGGCGAGTCACCTATGGATTTCCCTAGTGGACCATGGTTGCTGACTCAACCCAGTGTCAGGCATAAGTCATCCATGCCATAAAAACATCAAACTCCTGTGTGTAGGTTTTGAATATACCTTACCAGGGACTGGGATTATCCAAATGAACCATTACGACCATGTCGGCATCCCTGCGAACAGTCACCAAGAGAAACATGGGAAAAATACTGCCACGACGCAGGGACAACATACCAAACTATTCAACCACTGACGTATTGGAGTTCCTGGACCATCTACACCATGATTAAAAGGTGAGTTACAGTGCGGTAAATACAGCATGAAGCGCCTTGTCTGCTTATCTAAAAACGGCAGGACAGCAGAGCATGGGATCCCATCCACTGAAGATAAACTTATGAAGGGCAATTATAATACTTTGATCCTCATAGTATCCATAGCTACTCTACTTGTTTCCCTTACTTCACATAATTCAAAATCATTCTCCTTGGTGAATACCGAAGAAAATAACGTGTTCAATATCTCCCGCATCTCTTTTGGCTCTGCAGATAGCTGTCCACTATGACTCTCTAAAGGGCCAATTTTATCCCTCGTTATCCTTCTGCTATTAATATAGCTGTAGAAACGTTTGGATTTAATTTCACCTTACTTGCCAAAGCAACCTCATATCTTCTTTTAGCTTTTCTAATTTCTTTCTTAAGATTATTTTTATATTATTTATACTCCTCAAGCACATCATTTACTCCATGCTGCCTATGATTATTGTAGATCTCTCTCTTTTTCCGAACCAAGTGTCCAATTTCCCTTGAAATTCGTGGCTCTTTCCAATGTTTACTATTTCCTTTCAACCAAACAGGGACATAAAGATTCTGTACATTTAAAATGTCACCTTTAAATGTTCTCCATTTCTCCTCCACATCTTTCCCATATAACAAACTGTCCCAATTTACTCATTTTAAATCATAGAAACATAGAAAATAGGTGCAGGAGTAGGAGTAGAGAGTAGAGGCCATTCGGCCCTTCGATACTGCACCGGTATTCAATACGATTATGTATGATCATCCCTCAGTATCCCGTACCTGCCTTATCTCCATACCCTCTGATCCCCTTAGGGCCACATCTAACTCCCTCGTAAATATAGCAAATGAATTGGCGTCGACTACCCTGTGTGGCAGAGAGTTCGAGAGATTCACTACTCTCTGTGTGAAAAAAGTTATTCTCATCTCGGTTTTAAAGGATTTCCCCCTTACCATTCAACTGTGACCTCTTGTCCTGGACGTCCCCGACATCGGGAACAATCTTGCTGCATCTACACTGTCCAACCCCTTAAGAATCCTCATGGAAGGTTGGTTATGAAGGTTCAACTGTTGGGTATAAATGCAGGAATAGCAAGATGGATTCAACAGTGGCTGAATGGGAGAAGCCAGAGGGTAATGGTGGATGGCTGTTTATCGGGTTGGAGGCAGGTGACTAGTGGGGTGCCTCAGGGATCTGTGTTGGGTCCTTTGTTGTTTGTCATGTACATCAATGATCTGGATGAAGGTGTGGTCAATTGGATTAGTAAGTATGCAGATGATACCAAGATAGGGGGTGTTGTGCATAATGAAGAGGATTTCCAAAGTCTACAGAGTGATTTAGGCCATTTGTAAAAATGGGCTGAAAGATGGCAGATGGAGTTTAATGCTGATAAATGTGAGGTGCTACACCTTGGCAGGACAAATCAAAATAGGACGTACATGGTAAATGGTAGGGAATTGAAGAATACAGTTGAACAGAGGGATCTGGGTATAACCGTGCATAGTTCCTTGAAGGTGGAATCTCATATAGATAGGGTGGTAAAGAAAGCGTTTGGTATGCTAGCCTTTATAAATCAGAGCATTGAGTATAGAAGCTGGGATGTAATGTTAAAATTGTACAAGGCATTGGTGAGACCAAATCTGGAGTATGGTGTACAATTTTGGTCGCCCAATTATAGGAAGGATGTCAACAAAATAGAGAGAGTACAGAGGAGATTCATTAAAATGTTGCCTGGGTTTCAACAACTACGTTACAGAGATAGGTTGAATAAGTTAGGTCTTTATTCTCTGGAGCGCAGAAGATTAAGGGGAAGACCTGATAGAGGTCTTTAAAATGATGAGAGGGATAGACAGAGTTGATGTGGACAAGCTTTTCCCTTTGAGAATACGGAAGATTCAAACAAGAGGACATGACTTCAGAATTAAGGGACAGAAGTTTCGGGGTAATATGAGGGGGAACTTCTTTACGCAGAGAGTGGTAGCGGCGTGGAATGAGCTCCCAGTGGAAGTGGTGGAGGCAGGTTCATTGGTATCATTTAAAAATAAATTGGATAGGCATATGGATGAGAAGGGAATGGAGGGTTATGGTATGAGTGCAGGCAGGTGGGACTAAGCGAAAAAAAATTGTTCGGCATGGACTTGTAGGGCCGATATGGCCTGTTTCCGTGTTGTAATTGTTATATGGTTATATGGTTAATCCTTTTGCATCTCCTCAAAGTTACCCTTTCACCAATCAAAATCTCAACCCTAGGTCCAGTTCTGACACTTTCCATAATTATATTGAAAATAATAATATTGTGATCACTGACCCCGATCTCCGTGAGCAGAATTCCTTTCGTGCGTTTGTAAACTGCCTTATGTGTTTCAGTCACTATCTGTCCTTCACCACTAATCTCCGATATATGGTTTGCGCTGTAAAACGTGTTTTCTCTCTCCATATAGGAGCTGAACGGCTCTCTACACTTGTCAAAAATGCCAAGGTTTCCGATGTTGCCCGTGGACGCTGCGTCGTGTGATTCTCTTTTTTTTAAAAGTCCGTTAAAAAAACTGATTTCCTCTCTGTTCTGGTGTATCAATTCCCATAAAACGTAGCTGTACAAAGGCTATTCAACTTGAGCAACTCGACAAAAACAAATCTTACAGAATGATAAGGGCAGCATCTTGCCACGCACACACAACATAGAGAGAGACTGACAAACTATCGACGATTTGTCCAGCTGCTGTTTTAAACTACAGTCCCCTGCGGAGAAGGAGAAGGATCTGCGGCCTATCGTGTCCGACCCGCAAACAACTGCGACCCAACTACGTATGTACAGTTTAAAATGTTAAACAATACTGCATGTTGCACAACAGTCCTGCACTGTATTTAAAAGATGAGTTTACAAATTATATCCTATCCACGTCGCCAATTGTGTTATATTCCGGACGCCAGAATGAATAACTAATTACTCGCAGGTTGCCTGGATCACGAGAGAGAGGTTCACTACCCAACATTCCCTATTTATATTGAACACCAACTCATTAACATATACATGAATATGTATGAATACATTATTATACCACGCTCGCGTCCACTCTCGGCGCACAATGGGTGTTATCATTGAATCCATGTAACCTGCAAAGCCTAATGTCTTCGGGAGGAGAGAAGAAGCCGAAGCAATTGGAGGAACTCACGGGGAGGCAAACAGTAGGTGCAAACGCAAAACAGATAGCACACGGTCAAAATCGAACCCGGAGTTTTGGCGCTGTTATTCAGTAGCTCTACTACATGCGCCACTGCGTCGACCTTGTGTGTCTCGTGTCCGTCTCACATCACCACCCTCAATATGTTTTAATGGGGAAGTAAGGCTGATTCAGCAATCACCGCTCTCACACTCGGTGCTTTCTTTACAATCTACTGTAATTAAATCTCAACTATTCGATAAAGTATGTGTATAGAATTTGGGAGGTCATGTTGCAGTTGTATAATACGTTGGTGACAAGGCATTTAGTATATTGTGTTCAGTTCTGGACACCATGTTATAAGGAATATATTGTCAAGCTTGAAAAGGCTGAGAGAAGATTTACGAGGATATTGCCAGGACTAAAGGGTATGAGCTACAGGGAGATGTTGAGTCGGCTGGATCACTATTCCTTGGTGCGCAGGAAGATGACGGGTGACCTTATAGAGCTGTCGATATTCATGAGATGTCTAGAGAAGGTAGATTCACACTCTTGCCCAGATTAGGGGAATCGTTTAAGCATAGAGTGCTACAGCGAAGAAACAGACCATTCGGACCAACATGCCCACACCGGCCATCGTATCACAGCTACGCCATTCCCACCTGCCTGCATTTAGTCCATATCCTTCAAACCTGATCTACCCAAGTACCAGTCCAAATACGTCTTAAATGTTGGTATATTCCCAGCCTCAACTACGTCCTCTGGTAGGTTGTAGCATACACCCACCAAACTGTGTGTGAAAAAGCGATCCATCAGAAATCTACCAAACCTACGTCCTTTGAACCTCAATTCGCCTGGGTTAAAGAGATGCTGTGCATATAACCGAACTATTCCCTATTTGTACATCGCAATAAGATCACCCCTCATCCTCCTGCGCTCCAAGAAATTGAGACCCGGCCTGCTCAACCTATCCCTGCAGCCGCGACTCTCTAGTCCTGGCAACATCCAACAGTGTTTCGGCCCGAAACATTGCCTATTTCCTTCACTCCCTAGATGCTGCTGCGCCCGCTGAGTTTCTCCAGCTTTTTTTGTGTAAAATCCAACAAGTGTTGGGAATGGAAGCAGATTTTGGAATCACATTGTAAATACTCACGTTTTCTCTTGATTGGAGTCTGTTACTAATCTGTTATTCGAGAATCGGCTGGTCTACAAGATTATCCGGTGCATTTATGTCTCATTTCAAAGATAGGAATTTGTAAGATGTGCCGGATGTGTTCGTTCCCTGTGTAATGGATCCCTCCGTAATCTGTCCCAGTGAGCACACTCTGTGATGCAGGCATTGTGTTATTGCATTGTCTTGTATTAGTTTAGTTTAG
>NW_026576535.1:0-62500 GCF_028641065.1 Leucoraja erinaceus | reverse complement strand
AGGAAGTTATAAAACCTGCCGTCAACTAAAAATTTACAGGACTGTAAGAACGCTGACCTCACAACAACTTAGCCAGACAGCAGGATCTGGGATCAAGCCAAATTAAAAAAAAACTGGACGACGTATCAAAAATATCGGCGTAAGGGGGCAGGGTCTGGAATGAGCACCACACGTAAACCAGTCAGCAGTACCTCTAACGCATCCACCAGCTGGGTATACCTCATGGCACTGGTGAAAGCTCGGGGCCTGCATGCCAATCCTGTAAGCCTTTCAGGTCAGGGCCCAGAGCAGGCCCCATGGAAAATGCGCCACCCCCACCACGTCACACGACGTGCAAGACTCGTTGGACCAGGAGGAAACAGAAGCATACCCATAACCATGGAGGTAGGTGGGTCTGGTTCCTGCCAGCATATAGAGAACAAGGGTGCTCTACTAACAGGGGGCGATTACACTTGTTTATAGAAGCATGGGGTACTGTCACGAGTACAGCATTAGTGGATACAAAATTCAGTTTATATCAGAGATATATGCCGCCAGTTCAACATTGGCCCCAAAGGGTACTTACTCTCTCCGAGGAAGAAAAGCGGGAGGGACAAGCTGAACTGGTGATGCCTATCGCAAAGGGGGTCATCGAAAAGACCAAACATGAACCTTTCGAATTTGTATCGAATATATTCACTAAAGCCAAAAAAGATGGTGGATGTCGCATCATCATTAACCTAAACATCACTAAATAAATTTGTTGAGTATATACATTTCACGATGGAGGCGTTTGTTACTGCCAGACAACTGATCTCCAAAGGAGAAGCCCGGGGAGCCGTTGGTGAGAGGAGGACTTACCTGGAGCTGTGAGTTACCCAAATCGGCAACGTTCCATCTCACTTCCAGAGAAGGATTCTGATTCTGGTGGAAGCCTCTAATTGGTGGAAGAGGACCAGCGGAAGCAGCTGATTGGCTTGTATTGTATTTGTATTGTAATTGTAAGGCTTTATTGTATTTGGATAAGGGGGAGAATGAAGGCCAGGGCAGTTTACTGTTCTGGATGTCAGATGTGGGAGGTCATGGAGTCGGAGTGCCCGCCAGTCGTCCACATCTGCGCAAGGTGCGTCGAGATGGGGCACCTAAGGGACCGTGTCAGGAACCTGGAACAGCAACTCGATGACCTCTGTCTGCTCAGGGAGAGCGAGGAGGTCATACGAAGGAGTTACAGGGAGGTGGTCACTCCAAGACCACGGGAGACAGAAAACTGGGTCACAGTTAGGAAGGGCAACGAGCAGAGGCAGGGACTGGTGAGTACCCCGGTGGCTGTACACCTTGAAAATAAGTACTCATGCTTGAGTAAGGGTGGGGGATACAGCCTACCTGGGGGCAGCGACAGCGGCCGGGCCTCTGGCACAAAGACCGTTCCGGTTGCTCAGAAGGGTAAGGAAAAGAAGGGGAGGGCAATTGTAATAGGTAACTCTATAGTCAGGGGGTCGGATAGGCGATTCTGTGGACGCAGACAGGAGTCCCGGATGGTAGATGCCTCCCTGGTGCCAGGGTCAGGGATGTGTCTGAACGTGTCCAAGAAATCCTGAAATGGGAGGGAGAGGAGCGTGAGGTTGTGGTGCATATAGGTACCAACGACATAGGGAAAAAAAGAGAAGAGGTCCGAAAGAAGAATTTAGGGAATTAGGTAGAGAGTTAAGGAGAAGGACTGGAAAGGTAACAATCTCAGGATTACTGCCTGTGCCACGCGACAGGGAGAGTAGGAATGGAGCGAGGTGGAGGATAAATGCGTGGATGAGGGACTGGTGCAGTGAGTATGGATTCAAGTTTCTGGATCATTGGGACCTTTTTGGGGAAGGTGCGACCTGTACAGAAAGGACGGGTTGAACTTGAACTCAAGGGGGACCAATATCCTGGCGGGGAGATTTGCAAAGGCTACTGGGGAGACTTTAAACTAGTATGGTTGGGGGGAGGGACTCAAATTGGGAAAGCTAGCAGTCAGTGTGTGAAGCAGGGGGCAGAGAATGGTAGCACTCTGACCCAAAATGTAGGGGAGAGAGAAGAAAAATGACAATAAACAGAGAATAAGAGTGGGTGGGTTTCTTAAATGTGTATATTTTAATGCTAGGAGCATTGTAAGAAAAGTGGATGAACTTAGAGCCTGATTGACACCTGGAAGTATGATGTTGTGGCGATCAGTGAAACATGGTTGCAGGACGGCTGTGATTGGAAACTAAATATTCCAGGATTTCGTTGCTTCAGGTGTGATAGCATTGGAGGGGCAAGATGTGGAGGTGTTGCATTGCTTACCATGGAAGATATTACAGCAGTGTTTTGGCAGGATAGATTAGAGGGCTCGTATAGGGAGGCTATTTGGGTGGAACTGAGAAATGGGAAAGGGGTAGCAACACTTATAGGGGTGTATTATAGACCGCCAAATGGGGAGCGAGAATTGGAAGAGCAAATATGTAAGGAGATTGAAGATATTAGTAGTAAGCACAAGGTAGTGATTGAGGGAGATTTCAATTTTCCACACATAGACTGGGAAACGCATTCTCTAAATGGGCTGGATGGGTTGGAGTTTGTAAAATGTGTGCAGGATAGTTTTTTGCAGCAATGCATAGAAGTACCTACTAGAGAAGCGGCGGTACTGGACCTCCTGTTAGGAAATGAAATGGGTCAGGTGGCAGAGGTATGCGTTGGGGAACAGTTCGGGTCCAGTGATCACAATACCATTAGTTTCAATATAATCATGGAGAGGGACAAAACTGGACCTAGGGTTGAGATTTTTGATTGGAGAAAGGCTTACTTTGAGGAGATGCGAAATGATTTATATGGAGTAAATTGGGATAGTTTGTTTTATGGGAAAGATGTGGAAGAGAAATGGAGTACATTTAAAAGTGAAAGTACAGAATCTTTATGTCCCTGTTCGGTTGAAAGTAAATCGTAAAAATTGTAAAGAGCCATGGTTTTCAAGGGAAATTGGATACTTGGTTCGGAAAAAGATGGAGATCTACAATAATTATAGGCAGCATGGAGTAAATGAGGTGCTTGAGGAGTATAAAGCATGTAAAAAGAATCTTAAGAAAGAAATTAGAAAAGCTAGAAGAAGATATGAGATTGCTTTGGCAAGTAAGGTAAAAGTAAATCCGAAAGGATTTCTACCGCTATATTAATAGCAAAAGGATAACGAGGGATAAAATTGGTCCATTAGAGAGTCAGAGTGGACAACTATCTGCAGAGCCAAAAGAGATGGGGGAGATATTGAACAGTTTCTTTTCTTCGTTATTCACCAAGGAGAAGGATATTGAATTATGTGAGGTAAGGGAAACAAGTAGAGTAGCTATGGAAACTATGAGGAAACTATGAGGATCAAAGAAGAGGAAGTACTGACACTTTTGAGAAATATAAAAGTGGATAAGTCTCCAGGTCCGGACAGGATATTCCCTATGACATTGAGGGAAGTTAATGTAGAAATAGCAGGGGCTATGGCAGAAATATTTCAAATGTCGTTAGAAACGGGAATAGTGCCGGAGGATTTCTAGATTTCTACTCTCTAGAATTTAGAAGATTGAGAGGGGATCTTATAGAAACTTACAAAATTCTTAAGGGGTTGGACAGGCTAGATGCAGGAAGATTGTTCCCGATGTTAGGGAAGTCCAGGACAAGGGGTCACAGCTTAAGGATAAAGGGGAAATCCTTTAAAACCCAGATGAGAAGAACTTTTTTCACGCAGAGAGTAGTGAATCTCTGGAACTCTCTGCCACAGAGGGTAGTTGAGGCCAATTCATTGGCTATATTTAAGAGGGAGTTAGATGTGGCCCTTGTGGCTAAGGGGATCGGGGGGTATGGAGAGAAGGCAGGTACGGGATACTGAGTTGGATGATCAGCCATGATCATATTGAATGGCGGTGCTGGCTCGAAGGGCCGAATGGCCTACTCCTGCACCTAATTTCTATGTTTCTATGTTTCTATGATTGGCGTACTGCGCATGTTGTTCCATTGTTTAAAAAGGGGTCTAAGAGTAAACCTAGCAATTATCGACCTGTTAGTTTGACGTCAGTGGTGGGAAAATTAATGGAAAGAATACTTAGAGATAATATATATAAGCATCTGGATAAACAGGGTCTGATTAGGAACAGTCAACATGGATTTGTGCCTGGAAGGTCATGTTTAACTAATCTTCTTGAAGTTTTTGAAGATGTTACTCGGGAAATTGATGAGGGTAAAACAGTGGATGTTGTGTATATGGACTTCAGTAAGGCCTTTGACAAGGTTCCTCATGGAAGGTTGGTTAAGACGGTTCAATGGTTGGGTATTAATGATGGAGTAGCAAGATGAATTCAACAGTGGCTGAATGGGAGATGCCAGAGAGTAATGGTGGATGGTAGTTTGTCAGGTTGGAGGCCAGTGACGAGTGGGGTGCCACAGGGATCTGTGTTGGGTCCACTGTTGTTTGTCATGTACATCAATGATCTGGATGAAGGTGTGGTAAATTGGATTAGTAAGTATGCAGATGATACCAAGATAGGGGGTGTTGTGGATAATGAAGAGGATTTCCAAAGTCTACAGAGAGATTTATGCCAGTTGGAAGAGTGGGCTGAAAGATGGCAGATGGAGTTTAATGCCGATAAGTGTGAGGTGCTACATCTTGGCAGGACAAATCAAAATAGGACGTACATGGTAAATGGTAGGGAATTGAAGAATGTAGGTGAACAGAGGGATTGGGAATAACTGTCCATAGTTCCCTGAAAGTGGAATCTCATGTAGATAGGGTGGGAAAGAAAGCTTTTGGTGTGCTAGCCTTTATAAATCAGAGCATTGAGTATAGAAGCTGGGATGTAATGATAGAATTGTACAAGGCATTGGTGAGGCCAATTGGCCTCAACTACCCTCTGTGACAGAGAGTTCCAGAGATTCACCACTCTCTATGTGAAAGAAAAGCTCTTCTCATCTCGGTTTTAAAGGATTTCCCCCTTATCCTTAAGCTGTGACCCCTTGTCCTGGACTTCCCTAACATCGGTAACAATCTTCCTGCATCTAGCCTGTCCAACCCCTTAAGAATTGTGTAAGTTTCTATAAGATCCCCTCTCAATCACCTAAATTCTAGAGAGTATAAACCAAGTCTATCCAGTCTTTCTTCATAAGACAGTCCTGACATCCCAGGTATCAGTCTGGTGAACCGTCTCTGCACTCCCTCTATGGCAATAATGTCCTCCTCAGAAATGGCTCTCTCTCTCTGGCTGTATCTCTGTGTCTGGCTCTCTCTCTGCCTGTATCTCTGTGTCTGGCTCTCTCTCTCTCTCTGTCTGTATCTCTGTGTCTGGCTCTCTCTCTGGCTGTATCTCTGTCTCTGGCTCTCTCTCTCTCTCTCTCTGGCTGTATCTCTGTGTCTGGCTCTCTCTCTCTCTCTCTGGCTGTATCTCTGTGTCTGGCTCTCTCTCTCTCTCTCTCTGTCTCTCTGTGTCTGGCTCTCTCTCTCTCTCTGTCTGTATCTCTGTGTCTGGCTCGCTCTCTCTCTCTGGCTGTATCCATGTGTCTGGCTCTTTCTCTCTCTCTCGTGTCTGGCTCTCTCTCTCTCTTTCTCTTTCTGTCTGTTTCTCAACTTGAATGTCTACCATAAAACAACAAACCATAAAAGCTGATCATGTTTCATCAATTAACTTATTTCCAATTATTTCAATCCATATTCACCATTATTATTTTAAATGTCCAATTCCTAGCACTAGTAACAATTTTCCAAATTAACTTTACTGACAAGAAATCTAAAAGAACATCAAGAAACGATTAAAAGAAAATCAAAAGCTGATTGTTACAACTTCCCTTTGTCAGGTTACGAGGATACAAATAGTTAATTTTACAGCTTGTTCGCAATCCAATTTGAACTACAGTGGAAATGCTCGCCCCCGCCACTGTGTTCAATTTTACAACTTGCTCATTCCAACCTTTCATCTTACAACCATTCGTTCCAAACCGGTTTTTACCTACAAATCACATTCGTTCCATTCTTACTTCAAATAGATTATTCATTTTATATTTTCTCCCTGTCCTGCACTCTTGTACCCGGCCTTTGCCGTCTTCTTATCTGCTACTTTCGGGAGTAACTCCCTCATCATCCTGTCTCTCTCTGTTCCTTATTTGCTGTTTTTCTACTGCCTGCAACATAATCTTTACTACTTGTTTTTCACTTCTGTGAAAAGGAATTGATCTAACTGTGTTCTTGTCAGACCTAGAGGATCTTCAAGGAGGCTATTTAACAAACCCCCTTCCCCCTCAGGGTCCTCTCCTAGGTACCTCCCAATGGGGTCTAATTTCAATCGAACTTATCTTCCCCTTCTGCCCTTTGACTCCCCGTCCTGTTGGCCGGGTGATCTTCGTCCACCCCGGCCCCTGTCTTCTCTTTCCTTTGGGTATTTTGGCCCCCTCCGGCTCTGCATTTGTCCCAACGGACTATACCTTATCATGTTGGCTCCTTCAACCCCTGGGTATTTCCTGCCCTCCAGGGTCCAGCATTTGCCCCAACGGACTATTGGGCAGAATGCGAGGATTTGGCCCACAGCCTTTTCCCCTCCCTTTTTCTAAACACCGTGTTTAATTACCTTATTTATCATAATCATATTCTTAATACCATGTTCATCATATTCTCAATACAGTGTTCATCATATCTGCCTTGCCCGTACAAGGTCTTAAATTTCTACAGAACTTCTTATCTTCCCCCCTCCCTTCTGGGTACCTTACGGCCCCCTGAATCCTTCAGGGCGTCAACCACAAGGTCTTTCCACAATCGCCCAGGAAGTACTTTATTAGTCATTGTTCCTACCTGGGTTCTGTGCACAGAAATTGCTCGATTGATTTTTTTACACGATTTCCAAGTACTCCCACTTCTTTGCTGAGTCTCTGTGTGGTCCGGATACTACTGCTTAAACAGCTGATGACAAGCAAGGAGTCTGAGACTGCTGAACTCAGCAGGGTGCACCTTCCCTTCGTCCGTCTACTCCCGTCAGCTGTCTAGAGTATTGGATCTCGGAACGAGCCCCCAAGTTGTGAGATTCAAAAATCACAAATGCTCTTGAGACAAATTCAGACAAAGAAGTGTTTTTATTCATTTCATATTCTGCAGAATAGGTGCCTCTCCTCTGATGTCCCCTAGAGGCACAAAGAAAATGGAGATGATTTCTATCTTTATACTTTTCTTCACTATGGTCACTACCTCAGGTCTCCCCATCGAGTTTCGTCCAATCATAACATAAAGCCCACATTCCCACGAGAAAGTCCAGGAATGTATCGGACCATCTCCTGACGTCAAAGACTCCCAAGGCCTTCTGCTGATGTTTCTATCTGTTTGTTACTTTTTATCTAGAATTTCTCTCTGTTCTGTATATTGTTACTTTATTCTACCAGCAGTCTGGCTTCTGCTGATAAGCTCATTTCCTTCTAAGTTATATTTTTCAGAGTTCTAGTATAATTCAACCATCCCTATAAACCCTTTTCTCACACTAGTGACTTCTCAACGTCCATGGCTGTAGGGAAGATGTCACGTACTCCAATCTCAATAATCATGTGTTTAATTATCATACGTACAGATAACTCAACAATATTTGTTTCCTGCAGCAGCAGAACACATCTATAAAGAGAGCGCACACACACAGATAACACAAAGAACAAAATAAAGTGCAATGATAAAATAATCAATATTTGGGCAAATCCAAAACTGTAAGTCTCAAGCACAAACAACACGTGTTGCAGTTAGTTCATAGTTTAGTGGGTGTTTGCGGTGGTCAAGAGCCCGGTTGTTATGGAAATAAACAGTTCATGAAACTGAGGTGACCACAGTTTGCAGACACCGATATACTTTCTCGGAGTTTGGAGAGAAACAAGACCACGGACAGGGTGGCGAGGGTTCCAGATAATTGCTGGTCCCCAATTCATGACACTGCCTCGTGTAGATGCATTAGATGGTGGATAGTTCAGGTGATGGATAGGACCGATCGGTGGCCACCAGGTTGTTTAATCTCCTACATTCCTGGGATTTCGAATTACCGAACCAGGCCCTGTGGCAACCGTTTAACATGGGTTCTCCCTTAGACCTGTAGATGATCGAGAGAACATTCGTCATCACACCGATGTCCTTTCTGCTCTATTCTAACAAAGTCATGACGTTGACTTTATTATGATTCAATCAATTTGCTGGGTCCACGACAGATCTGCAGAAATATTCACGGCCATGAACATAAAGTTGTTGTCTCTCTCCACCATCGAACCGTCGATGAAGACTGGTTAATCGATCCTCGACCTTCCTCTTCTAAAATCAGCAAATTGCCACTTGCCCGTGGGAAACACATTGATGAAGAGGGTGTGAGATGTCTTGGATTGGACTAGGGCGATAGGATGGAGTCCAGGTATGTGAAAATTAATTCAGTGGTGCAAGAACACGCTGAAACAATGGGTCTGTCAGGAGTGTCAGAAGAAACACATTGGGATTGGTTGGCAAATGCTGTGCCTATTTTCAAGAAGGGCTGCAAGGAACATGCGGGGAACTATCGGCCAGTAAGGTTATCTGTAGTTGGTAAGTTGTTGGAGAGTATTCTGTGGGGTGGGATAGGATATCAATGAATAAATGAATACGTTTATTGGCCAAGTAACCACATACAAGGCGAATTTACAGGCACATGGTTGGGCAAGGGCTAATTAGGGTCTGTCAGCATGGTTTTGTACGTTGAAGGTCGTGTCTCACAAATCTGATTGATTTTTTAAAGACGTGAGCAAAAAGGTTGATAAAGGCAGAGATGTAGATGTTGTGTACACGGACTTTATAACAATAGGAATCGAATATAGGAGCAAAGAGGTCCTTCTGCAGTTGTCCAGAACCACTGGACCACACCTGGGTATTGTGTGCAGTTTAGGTCCCCTAATTTGTGGAAGGACATTTTTGCTATTGAGGGAGTCCAGCGTAGGTTTACAAGGTTACACAAAACAGCTGGAGAAACTCAGCGGGTGCAGCAGCATCTATGGAGCGAAGGAAATAGGCAACGTTTCGGGCCGAAACGCTTCTTCAGACTGATCGGGGCGGGGGTGACAGGGGACAAGAAAGGGAAAAGGAGGAGGAGCCCGAAGGCTGGGGGATGGGAGGAGACAGCAGGGGGGCTGAGGAGGGGAAGGAGACAGCAAGGACTAACAAAATTGGGAGAATTCGATGTTCATGCCCCCGGGATGCAGACTCCCCAAACGGAATATGAGGTGCTGTTCCTCCAATTTCCGGTGCTGCTCGCTGTGGCCATGGAGGAGACCCAGGACAGAGAGGTCGGAGACGGAGTGGGAGGGGGAGTTGAAGTGCTGAGCCACCGGGAGGTCAGCTTGGTTATTGCGGACCGAGCGGCCGTGTTCGGCGAAACGATCGCCCAACCTCCGCTTGGTCTCACCGATATAGATCTGCTGACATCTAGAGCAGCGGACGCAATAGATGAGGTTGGAAGAGATGCAGGTAAACCTCTGTCGCACCTGGAACGATTGCTTGGGTCCTTGAACGGAGTCGAGGGGGGAGGTAAAGGGACAAGTGTTGCATCTCTTGCGGTTTCAAGGGAAAGTGCCCGGGGAGGGGGTGGTACGAGAGGGAAGGGAAAAATTGACAAGGGAGTTATGGAGGGAGCGGCCTTTGCGGAAGGCAGATATGGGGGGAGATGGGAAGATGTGGCGAGTGGTGGGGTCACGTTGGAGGTGGCGAAACTGACGGAGGATTACTTTTTGTATGTGACGGCTGGTGGGGTGAAATGTGAGGACTGTGTGAGGTTTTTCTGACCGACATACACTACAAACCCCCTGACTCCCATGGCAATCTGGACTACACTTCTTCCCACCCTGCTTCCTGTAAGGACTCCATCCCCTCCTCCCAATAATTCCTCCGTCTACGCCGCATCTGCTCCACGGATGAGGCGTTCCACACCAGGACATCTGAAATGTCCTCATTATTCAGGGAACGGGGGTTCCCCTCCTCCACCATAAATGAGGCTCGCACCAGGGTCTCTTCCATACCCCGCAACACTGCTCTCTCTCCCCATCCCCCCCACTCGCAACAAGCGCCGAGTCCCCCTAGTCCTCACCTTTCACCCCACCAGCCGTCACATACAAAAAGTAATCCTCCGTCAGTTTCGCCACCTCCAACGTGACCCCACCACTCGCCACATCTTCCCATCTCCCCCCATATCTGCCTTCCGCAAAGACCGCTCCCTCCATAACTACCTTGTCAATTCTTCCCTTCCCTCTCGTACCACCCCCTCCCCGGGCACTTTCCCTTGCAACCGCAAGAGATGCAACACCTGTCCCTTTACCTCCCCCCTCGACTCCGTTCAAGGGCCCAAGCAATCGTTCCAGGTGCGACAGAGGTTTACCTGCATCTCTTCCAACCTCATCTATTGCGTCCGCTGCTCTAGATGTCAGCAGATCTATATCGGTGAGACCAAGCGGAGGTTGGGCGATCGTTTCGCCGAACACCTCCGCTCGGTCCGCAATAACCAAGCTGACCTCCCGGTGGCTCAGCACTTCAACTCCCCCTCCCACTCCTTCTCCGACCTCTCTGTCCTGGGTCTCCTCCATGGCCACAGCGAGCAGCACCGGAAATTGGAGGAACAGCACCTCATATTCCGTTTGGGGAGTCTGCATCCCGGGGGCATGAACATCGAATTCTCCCAATTTCATTAGTCCTTGCTGTCTCCCTTCCCTCCTCAGCCCCCCCCCCCCCCCCCCCCCCCCCCCCCCCCCCCCCCCCCCCCCCCGCCCCCCCCCCCGCTGTCTCCTCCCATCCCCCAGCCTTCGGGCTCCTCCTCCTTTTCCCTTTCTTGTCCCCGACCACCCCCGCCCCCGATCAGTCTGAAGAAGGGTTTCGGCCCGAAACGTTGCCTATTTCCTTCGCTCCATAGAGGCTGCTGCACCCGCTGAGTTTATCCAGCTTTTTTGTGTAACCTTCGATTCTCCAGCATCTGCAGTTCCCTCTTAAACACTAGGTTTACAAGGTTAATTCCCGGGAGGGCGTGAATGTCATATGCTGAGAGAATGGAGCAGCTGGGTTTGTACACTGTGCAGTTTAGAAAGATGAGAGAGAATCTCATTGAAACGTATACGATTGTTAAGTGTTTGGACACACTGTTGGGGGAGCCCAGAACCAGGGGCCACACACAGTTTAAGAATAAGGGGTAAGCCATTCAGAAAGAAGACGAGGAAACACTTTTTCTCACAGAGAGTGGTGAGTCTGTGGAATTCTCTGCCTCAGAGCGCGGTGGAGGCTTTCAAGAGGGAGCTAGATAGGGCTCTTAACATAGCGGAGTAAGGGGATATGGGGAGAAGGCAGGAACTGATTGTGGATGACCAGCCATGAACACATTTACTCCGCTGGCTCGCAGGGCCAAATGGGCTACTCCTGCACCTGTTGTCTGTTGTCTATTGTCTGGTAAAACATTCGACAAGGTGCCGCACAGTAGGCTGCTCTGGAATGTTAGATCTTATGAGATCCAAGAAGAGATGTCTGAATGGATAGAAAATTGGCTCCATGGAAGGAAACAGGGGGTGATGGTGGCAGGTTTCTTCTCTGAATGAAGGCCTGTGACTAGTGGTGTGCCACAAGGTTCCATTAGAATAATACGTGGAGATGTACGTTGTATAGTTTGGATCGAATATTGCCCAACTCACTGCTGACCACGGCCAACAACACGACCACCTGCGAAGGGAATATTAAGGTGGCGGGTGGTCACGGGTTAGTCATTAACCTGAAGGCGGAAAAATATATCAATGTTCCACCATTATCGTTACTCTCCGGGCGGGCCAATTTAAATTGCACACATTTCCCGTGAATTGAGTGGGAAGAAACCCAGACACTGTGGGAAGGTACCAAATCCAGAGAGGGTAAATTCCTACTTTAATCGGCAGACGTTTAGTCTATTGGGAGGTTGTTTTTCTTGCATGTCCACATCTGACCTGTCCGACATCTACAGTTCTTTCGTTCTAATCTGCCAACGCAGTTTGATGTTAAGAAGGATGAAGTTTGGGGAGTCGTGAAGTGTATTGGATAAAATCCGCTGGCATCTATTTCAGGTTATAGAGTGACGAAGGAAAGGAGATTGCGCGAACATTGAGGGAGGTCATTCTCGAACCACTGGCGAGGTGCAGGAAACATGTTCCTGATATTGGGGGAGTCCAGAACCAGGGGTCACAGTTTAAAAATAAGGAGTAGTCCATTTAGTAGTTAGACCAGAGAGTTGTGAGTCTGTGCAATTCTCTGCCACAGAAGGCAGTTTACGATAATTATCTGGATATTTTCAAGACAGGGCTAAAGGAATCAAGGGATATGGGGAAAAACAGGAACGGGGTACTGATGTTACTGAAATTAGAAGATCAGCCATGATCATATTGAATGGCGGTGCTGGCTCTAAAGACCGAATTGCCTACTCCTGCACCTGTTTTTTCTATGTTTCTGTGTTTTCTCCAGATGGCAGGGGGGAACCGAGTGTGATTTTTGGAACTACATCGTGCTCCTCGTACACAGCGATTCATCTTTGGCGCCGAAAATCCCCCTTCCCCTGGAGTGGGCGAGAGCTGAATGCTCGGGTCCACCTTGGAGAAGGAGAAGGTGAGGAATCCAAGTATTACTTTCATCGTGACAGGTAATTCACTTTCAGGAACGTTGTGCGGCGCTCGTGTTTACCTCTACAACATGCCACCCACCTTTTGACGAGAATAAAGAAAAGACTGAACACCACCAGACTTGTAGCCAGAGCGATTACAGGGAACACGTAACCTGAAGTCGCGCATTCCGAACTATCATCGCCTGCAACGTGAAGTAATTATATGTTGACAATGATGTGCTTGAATTTAGTTTAGTTTAGAGATACAACTCAGAAACAGGCTCCTCGGGTCACCGAGTCCGCGCCGACCAGCGATCCCCGCACACTTACACCATCCAACACTAGGGGATACCAAGCCAATTAACCTCCGAACCTGTACGTCTTTGGAGTTTTCTCTTTATTATTTGAACATAATCATCCCTTATACCCATTATATGCGCATTAATGTATCATTAAATTACGATATCAAACTTTGTAGAGGAATTGAAGGTAGGTTTAAATCCAGCATTATTTTTTTTTCACATTGCTTCAACATATTAATTCAATATATTAATTACCTGCATATCAATTTAGTTTAGTTTAGGTGCAAAGAGGTCCTTCTGCAGTTGGAACAGGGCCCTGGTGAGACAACACCTGGAGTATTGTGTGCAGTTTTGGTCCCCTAATTTGAGGAAGGACATTCTTGCTATTGAGGGAGCCCAGCGTAGGTTCACCGGGTTAATTCTCGGGATGGCGGGACTGTCATATGATGCGGGAATGGAGGAGCTGGACTTGTACACTATGGAATTTAGAAGGACGTTACGGGATCTCATTGAATCATATAAGATTGTTAAGGGCTTGGACATGCTAGAGGCAGGAGACATGTTCCAGATGTTGAGGGACTCCAGAACCAGGGGCCAAAGTTTAAGAATAAGGAGTACGCCATTTAGAACATAGACGAGGAAACACGTTTTCTCACAGAGTTGTGAGTCTGTGGCATTCTCTGCTTCAGAGGGCGGTGGAGGCCGGTTCTCTGGATGCTTTCAAGAGCTAGATAGGGCTTTTAAAGATAGCGGAGTCAGGGGATATTGGGATAAGGCAGGAACGGGGTACAGATTGGGGATGACCAGCCATGATTACATTGAATGGCGGTGCTGGCTCGGGGGGCTGAATGGGCTCCTCCTGCACCTGTTGTTTATTGTCAATAGGCCACCGGCCCACAGAGATCCCCGCACACTAGCACTGTCCTACACACACTAGTGATTTACATTTACACAATTTACATTTTTTACAACCTACAAACCTGTACTTCTTTAAGTGTGGAAGGAAACCAAAGGACCCGGGGAAAACCCACACAGGTCACGGACAGAAGGTACAGACTCCCGTGGTCAGGATCGAACTAAGGTCTCTGTCGCTGTTAGGCGGCAACTCTAACGCGTGTGTTACCCGCGTGACCTGCTTGTGTTTAGTGCGGGATCTTCTGTTTCCTCCCACACTCTTGGTGTTGGTTTTATTGTAAACTTGTCCCTAGTGTTTGTGTAGGACAGTGTTAATGTGCGGGGATCGCTGGTCTGTGGGGCCTTCCATGCTGTATCTCTAAACTAGATGTATTACCTAATTTAATAATTCAATCACAAAAATAGTAAATTAAAATATTGGTAGCGATATTAAAAGTAGATTTCAATACACTATTGTCTCAGTCACACTTTTCACATTGGATTTTGAAGGAGATTAATTTCTGATTCGGATAAAGGGCTGGCAGATGCCACTGATACTTACAGCTCCACAGACTCTAACCGGTTAGAATCCTAAAGTCTCGATCTCAGCCTGTGCGTCGGTTAAATGGCCACTGTAATATATCCCACGCGGGACAGAAACTGGCATTTGATGAGATTGTGCGTGGTGTTGAGGAGAACATCTTCTGCAGTTGTATAGGGCTCTGGTGAGACCACATCTGGAGTATGGAGTACAGTTTCGGTCTCCTAATTTGAGGAAGGACATCCTTGTGATTGAGGCAGTGAAGCGTAGGTTCACGAGATTGTTCTATTTTTTTTAATTAGAAGTACAGTAAATTACAGTAATACACATCACATATATCTTATTACATTTGTTGTACCACCTCGTTTTTCGAGCTTTAAAATTAGGTAGATATAAAATAAGTAAGGGAAGTGAGCAAGAATCGTGAAGGTGCAGGACAGTGTTGATAGAAGAAAGCCCCTTAGGGAAGAAGTTAGAGATGGAAGTAATGAAAGGAAATAGACCCTAGAAAGAAAAGAAAAAAGGAAAAACAATCGCCCTCTTATAAAACAAATCTCCGTAAAAAAAGGATATACAAACCGTGTTGTTTTTAATTTTTTTTTCTGGATCCTGGTACCATTTATATTTTAATTTACTATTGCACCTTATAATTGTAATAGTTCTATAACTGCAGACCACGTCTTTTGGAAGTGGTCTGCTTTTCCTGCTAGGAGGAGTCTCATCTCTTCCAGGTTTAGTGTTTCGAACATGTTTGAAATCCACATTTTTATTGTTGGTATTGGAGCATTTTTCCAGAATTTGAGAATAAGCTTTTTTCCCATTATTAGCCCGTAATTAAGTAGGTTATTTTGAAACACGTTTAATTCGGGGTTACCTTCCGATATTCCAAAAATGATCCATTCTGCTTGTGTTACAAGTTTTATTTTAATTAATTGTGTGAAGATTTCAAATATTTCGTTCCAGAATGTTTGGATTTTTATACAAAAAACAAAAGAGTGCGCCATGGTAGCTCCTTGTGACTGACATTTATCACTAGATGGGTGAGACATTGGGGAAAAGTTTATTTATTTTAGTTTTTGAATAATATAGTCAATGTAATGTTTTAAATTGATTTCGAGTATGTCGTACGTTGATCGAGCATTTATGCACATATAGTAAGTGTTTATCCCAGCTCTCTTTTGAATTCTTTATAGTTAGTTCTTGTTCCCAGTCTCTTCTAATACCATCGGTTGTAGGTATTTCTATATTTAAAATAATGTTGTATAAGTATGATATTATATTTGCTGATTCAACCTTTGTTCATGGCTTCATCCAATAAGTCTGGGGGCATGTTATGATAGTCTTTTGTGTATTTTTTCAGATAGTCATGGATTTTAAGATATTTCAAATATTGATTATTTTGCAAATTAAATTTCAGTTGTAATTGTTGAAATGATAATAATTTCCCTAATTCATACAAGTCTCCGAGCGTTTTGATTCCCATTTTTCCCATTGTGTGATTCATCTATAATTGAAGGTTTAAACGACGGGTTATTGACTATTGGCATTAAAAGAGATTGATTTCTTAATTTTAGATTCTGTTTTATTTTTTTCCAAGTTCTAATTGTGCTATGTATCATTGGATTTTTATTATAATTTTTGTTATTCACATTCATTGGTGAGAGGAGAGTCGCTCCTGTGTTACACGGAGAGCAGTCCTCACTCTCCATTACAATCCAGTCCACCTGCTGGGCAAAATTGTCCAGCAGGTGAATCATATTTTTAATATTTACTGCCCAATTATAGTACATAAAGTTAGGGAGCGCTAAACCACCCGTCTCTTTTGGTTTGCTAAGGTGTGCTCTTTGTATTCTGTTTGATTTGTTATCCCATATCAAATTTGTAATAACCATATAACCATATAACAATTACAGCACGGAAACAGGCCATCTCGGCCCTACAAGACCATGCCGAACAATTTTTTTCCCCTTAGTCCCACCTGCCTGCACTCATACCATAACCCTCCATTCCCTTCTTATCCATATGCCTATCCAATTTATTTTTAAATGATACCAATGAACCTGCCTCCACCACTTCCACTGGGAGCTCATTCCACACCGCCACCACTCTCTGCGTAAAGAAGTTCCCCCTCATATTACCCCTAAACTTCTGTCCCTTAATTCTGAAGTCATGTCCTCTTGTTTGAATCTTCCCTATTCTCAAAGGGAAAAGCTTGTCCACATCAACTCTGTCTATCCCTCTCATCATTTTAAAGACCTCTATCAGGTCCCCCCTTAACCTTCTGCGCTCCAGAGAATAAAGACCTAATGTCTGAGTCTAGTTTTTTGAAACACTTTTTTGGAAGTTATATTGGAATTGATTGAAATAAATATAGGATTTGTGGTAAAAAGATCATTTTTATAGCATTTATTCGACCTATTAAAGACATCGGGAGCGTTTTCCAGAACTTGATTAGATTATTTAGTTTCTTAAGTAAGGGGCTATATTTGGCAGTAAACATAGCGTGATAATTTCTAGTGATTTCAATTCCTAAATATTTAAATTTTCTGTGGCTATTTTAAAGGGGAATTTCAAGAGATGTGTTGAGTCTTTCGGTTTTATCGACATAATTTCACTTTTGTTCCAGGTTATTCTGTATCCTGAGAAAGTCCTCAATTAGATTTAATATGTTTGCTATACTGATTTGGGGTTTTGTGATATACAGTAATACATCGTCTGCGTATAAGGATATTTTGTTATTTGAATTTGTTGTATTATAACCGTAAATATCCGGGTGTATTCTAATTTTTTCAGCAAAAGGTTCAATTACCAGAGCAAATAACAGCGGTGATAATGAACATCCTTGTCTATTGCCCCTTGTTAATTGGAATTTCGTAGATAGTATATTATTAGTTAATATTCTAGCCTTGGGTTTGTTATATAATCATTTTATCCATACGATGACGTTCTCTCCCATTTGAAATGTTTGCAATACTTTAATAGTAAGATTAAACGAGTACTTACCAGTACGAAGTTTGATCTGTATTTTATGAGGAGTTACGATGAGGGATTACGTGAAGAACCCACCCAGCGCGCAGGCGCGGCATACTTCCAAGCAGCGGTGTGGAATCACAGATAGACACTAGTTGAAGTAAAGATAGTAAAGACGAACGAGGCATCAGTCCGAATTTGATCTATATAATGAGGGTGGGAGCGGAGGGCACGTAATCCCTCATCGTAACTCCTCATAAAATACAGATCAAACTTCGTACTGGTAAGTACTCGTTTAATCTTACTATTTTACTTCGGAGTCACGTGAGTGACTACGTGAAGACTTCAAAGGTCTGTGATTTCAAACCGTGTAACAGTTATATCACTCACTGCCGAAAGATCATCGAGGGAGGAAGTGGTATCTAAAGACCAACAAGTTTGTTTAGTTATAAAATAAATGTTTATTAACTACAACAAAAATAGCTCCCCTGGGCTTTTAAATCATAACTTTGCGGTTTCTAAAATGCTTTCCGCAAAGACGTCCTGTTCCATCAGCGGTTTCCTGTAGAATTTTTGAAAAGTCGATTCCCTAGACCATCCCGCTGCTCTGAGGATGTGGTCTAGGGGAACCTGCATCCTATCCGCCGCTGAGGTGGACGCTGCCCTGGTTGAATGGGATTTAAAAACATCTGTGTTAATCCCTGCCATGTTAAGGACCTGTTTCAACCATCTGGATAAAGTCTGGCTGGTAACCCGTCCAAAAGGCTTTTTGTGGCTAACCCATAAGGCTTTTTCTCTCCCTCTAAGAGTTTGGGTAGTGTCTAAATAATGATGAAGGTGGGTCACCACACACAGCCTAGGTTCTGGAGGGTATGCCCGGAAGATCAACGGGGAGTTGGATGTACCTGGTCTGCTTTGTTTTACCAACCCCGGCATGGTGAAAGTAATGGTATCTGGGGTGGTCACCATGTTGTTCAGATTTAGCTGATGCAGCGACTGAACCCTCTGAGCTGAGACAAGCGCCATGAGCATGAGGGTCTTATAAGTGGACTGTTCCAGGTTCAGGGATCCCACCGGAGGCCAACCTCGAAGGTGTGTCAGAACTACACTCACATCCCACATATGGGTGTATCTAGGTGTAGGGGGTTTAGTGTTAAAGATCCCCTTAAGGAGTTTGATGACCAGAGGGTGGGATCCCACACTATGCTGTCCTATGGGCATGAGGTATGCGGACAGGGCGCTCCGAGCTGTATTGATGGCACTGTAGCTCATCTTGAGGTCATGGTGCAGGTGGGCCAGGAACTCCAGCACATCCGAGATCGAAGCCGTCTTGTAGGATGTCCCTGCTTCCAGACAGTACTGTTCCCATTTCCTGATGTAGGTCAGGTACTGTTTTTTGGTGGAAACTCGCAGGGATGCCGACATGGTGGTGATTGTTCTCTCTGATAACCCCAATCCCCGGTAAGGTCTGTTCAAAATCTGGAAACCAGGAGGTTCAATTTTTGGTGGCATGGATGGCTAATGCCAGTTACCGGGTGAGTCAATAATTGGGGGTGGTTATGAAGGACCATAGGTGTCTCTACCACCATGTCGTGGAACATTGGGAACCATGGTTGGGTAGGCCAGTCGGGCACGACCAGAATGCCAGAGGCTGAGTCTGCCTGAATTTTCTGGAGTACCCGACTGATGAGGCAGAAGGGAGGGAAAGCATAGAAAAAGAAATTTCCCCAATCCAGCGTGAAGGCATCTACCGCTGCTGCCTCTGGGTCTGGTTCCCAAGCCACATACATGGGTAGTTGGTGATTTAATCTAGACGCAAACAAATCTATATCTGACGTACCATATAGCTTGACAATTTTAGCAAATAATTTTGGGTCCAACATCCATTCGATGTTGTCATTGAATTTTCGTGACCTGGTGTCCGCCACTAAATTTAGCTTGCCTGGTAAATAGGCAGCTGATAGCCAAATATGTCTCTCGACACACCATTGCCAGATTATAGCAGTTAATTTGTCGCATGATACTGATTTTATGCCACCCATGTGCTGGATATAAGATACCGCCGTAGTGTTGTCGATCATAATCCTAACATGCACGTGCCGCATATCAGATGCATATGCTTTTAGCCCATAAAAGGCGGCGAGCATTTCCAAGAAGTTAATGCCCAGTGATTGTAGTAGCGATGCCTCTGAGTTAGTCCATCTGCCACCTGTGCTGTCTATGGAGTTAGTAGCTCCCCAGCCTAAAGCACTGGCATCCGTTGCAATGGTTATATTAGGATTGGTTACGGCGATAGGACTGTGACTGTGCCAAATATTATCAACCCACCACTGAAGTTCTGATTTGGCTTCAGTGGGTAATACCATTTTGCGGTCATAATGCCCCCTATTAAGGCGTAATGCATGAGTCCTTGCTCTTTGTAAATTTTGATAATGCAAGGGCCCATGTTGGGCAGCCGGGAATGCTGCTACTATAGAGCCAATAAATCTGGCTACATGCCGTATCCTAGGTTGCGGTGTAGCAATTAAATGGTTACAAGCTTCGATGAGTGAAACTTTTTTGTCTCTGGGCAGAGTGACAGTCATGTGAATAGTGTCAATAGTGCAGCCTAGGTAATCCATGTTAGTAGTAGGCTCCAATATTTATTTATCTGGGTGAAGGATGAATCCCAAAGTTTCAATGAGTTGTTTAGTGGCTAAAACTCCTGCGCCAGCTTGTTCCCTTGTTCTCCCTAATATGAGAACATCGTCCAGATAGGCCACGACTAAATGTTTTAGTTCTCTCAATTTTTTCATGGCCACTTTGAGAATTTTTGTAAATAGTCTGGGAGCTGTCGTTAAACCATTGGGCAAGGCTCGGTACTGCCATAGCTGGCCCATCCAGATAAATTTCAGATATTTATAATAATCTTTATGAATGGGTACCAAATAGTAAGCATCTTTGATATCTATGCTTGCCATGTAGTATCCCTTGGAGATCAGTTGTCTGGCAGTGACAAATGTCTCCATTTTGAAATGTTGATACTCAACAGACTGATTAAGTGACGTCAGATCAATAATAATGCGACATCCACCATCTTTTTTGGATTTGAGAAAAATATTTGATACAAATTATTGCGGCTCGTGTGTGGTCATTTCTATGATGCCTTTAGCCACGAGCCGATCAAGTTCAGCTTGTCCTTCTACCTTCTCAACTGCTGAGGGAAGGAATACCCTTTGGGGCATGTGCTGAACTGGCGGTTCTATGCCCGGTTTGAATTCAATTTTGTATCCACTAATACTGTTGAGTATAAACTTATTGTTAGTAAGGGAGCACCAAACATGCTTGAAGAACCTCAAACGTCCTCCTGTTAATACAACACCCTTTGTCTGTGTATGTTGACAGGAACCAGACCCACCTACCTCCATGTTTATTTGTGGGGGCGTTTTCGGTAGGTTTGGCCCAAGGTTGTCCGTGTTGGTGCTGCGGTGGGGCGGCGCATCTTCCCACGGCTCCGCCCTGGGCCCCGCTCTAAAAAAGAGCTCTGGGGGTAGTGGGAGGCGGTCACCAGGCTTTCACCAGCTCGGTACCTGCTGGTGGCTGCCGAGGCGTGCTGCCAACTGGGTGTCTTCACCCTGCTCGGTCCTGGCCCTGCCCTCATGAGGCCTACTGGTTTGGCCGCCTCTTCCAACTCCTTCAGTCTTTTGGCCAGATCTGCACCAAATAGCAGCGTCGCTTGTTCGGGCGCTGGAGCTTTGCAGAGGCCTGCGTATGTTGGGTTGAGGGCAGGCCTGATGTTGTCCCGCCGTAGGCTATTGAGCTCATAGGTGGTGCTGCACATCAGTGCGAGAGCATCCTGCTGGGGTATGGTTAGGTCTTCATTCCCAACGGACCGAGCAAAGGCGGTGATGGCTGCTGAGTGGAGCTTCAGGACTCGCTGCATCTTGACTTCGTGAGCCCTGATCTGCTGCCCCAGCTGGTTCCATATCTGCCCATTGACCGTTTTGACCCTCAGCGCCTCGCAATTCTCTGGCGCTGTGTACGTGTCAAGGGCCTGCTGGACGGCCTTGTCCTGCAGCGGGTTGTTGGACAGCCTGTTTATGCTGGCCGCCATTCTGGGTGGCAATACCATCCCAGTTGTTGGGGGCGCTGCGTATCGGCCCACTACACCCAGTAGCTCTTCTTCTAGCACGCCCGGCATGCTGATGGTATCCTCCGCCTGCCCTTGGGATAGGCCAGCCCAGTCCTGGCCTCCCTTACTGCCCTCGAACATAGAGGGTACAGAAGGGTGTGGAGAGGAGGAGGCCAAAGCCCGTCCTCCTGGGAGATGCCTAGCCTGCATCTCCTCATCAATCATGCGCTCTAGGAGCTGCCTCATGCAGCTGATCCGAGCGTCTCCCCTTTTCGGTGGTGGAGAGCGTTCCCGTTCCTCCGATGAATCGGAGGACACCGGCCGGTCGGTCTTATGAGTCGCCTTCCTCCCTGTGCGGGGCGTCGATATCTGCAGCACTGGGGGCGGCTCGGTGTCGGGTGAGCGGGAGCGTTGAAAAGGCTCCTCCGCTGCGAGAGGCTGCCGCCCAGCTATGGACCCCTCCTCGGGTGGAGTTGGGCAGGCAGTCCTCCTGGCTGGTCGCTTTCGAGAGGCCATAATTCTCCCTGGAGCGACTCTGTAATACAAAAAAGGCACTTACCTGAGGTCTTGTCTTTATGCTGCAGCTGGAGAACCTGTCTCCAGCTGCTGCCGCTGTTGCACTGCTGACGTAATGCCGCGCCTGCGCGCTGGGTGGGTTCTTCACGTAGTCACTCACGTGACTCCGAAGTAAAATCATATAATCCCATTCTACTTGATCAAACGCCTTTTCTGCGTCCAATGAAATGATAGATAACTCTTGTTCTTGAGACTTGTGAGAGTGCATTATGATAAGCAGACGTCTCAGGTTATTAAATGCATGTTTCTTAGGTATAAATCCCGTTTGATCCTCATTTATTAATTTACTAACATATTGACTTAGTCTACTATCTAGTGTTTTCGCTAATATTTTCTGATCCGTATTTAACAAAGCAATAACTCTATATGAGCCTGGTTCTTCTATATCTTTATATGTTTTACGTATTAGTGTGATCGTTGATTCTTCTAGTGTTTCAGGTAAGATTTTTTCTTTAAAAGCGTATGTATACATTTCCTGTAGACGTGGGGTCATTATGTCGTAAAAACATTTATAAAATGCATTACTGAATCCGTCTGGTCCTGGTATTTTTTCCATTCATAAGTGTGTTTATTGTGTCTTCTATTTCCTTAGATGTAATTTGTGCTCCCAGTTCCGCTTGTTCCTTCAATTCTAGTTTTGGAAGGTTACAATTGTCCAACAATTCTGAAACTTTATGATTGTCTATTATCGTTTTGGATGTGTATCAATTATAGGTATATTGAGCAAATATTTTATTGATGTCATTAGGTAGTGTTAATAATTCGCCGCTATCTGATTTAATCTTTAAAATTGCATGGTATTTTTTCCCGTTTTCTCAGTTGGCGTGCAAAAAGTTTATGGGGTTTGTCCCCGATTTCGAAATGTTCTTGTTCTGTAATTTGGAATAGTCTTATAACCCTCTCTGACAATAATGCATTTACTTTAAATTTCAGTATTGCCATTGTATTATGTTTATTCATAGTTGGATCTTTAGCATTATCTATACCTAGTTGTCTGATGTGTTCTTCTAATTGTGTTTGTTCATTCTTATACTTTTTATTTTGAAAAAGCTTGATACGAGATAATGACTCCTCTAATAAATGCTTTGAAGGATTCCCATTGTAAAGTGGGCGATATATCTGGTGTATCGTTTGTCTCAAAAAATAGGTCCATCTGTCTTTTTAGATATATACTCCCTTGTGGGTCTTTTAGAATTTGCGAGTCAAACCTCCAGAACGATTTGTTCGTAGACATTCCTTCTAATTTTAAAACGAAAGTCAGCGGGGAGTGATCTGAAATCGTATTGGTGTGATATTTAGGGTTCATAGTATAAGGGATTAGATTTGTATCCACTAGGAAATAATCTATATGTGAATATGTTTTGTGTACCATTGAATAAAACGAGTATTCCCTTCCAGTCGGATTCGCGATCCTCCAAACGTCTGCTATATTTGTATAACATCTGCTATGTTTTTATATATGTATTTAAGAGTTCACTAGTTTTAGATTTCATATTACCTCTTTGTTTTTACATCGATTTATCTAAGTACGGGTCTAAAACACAGTTGAAGTCTCCTCCAATTATAACATTTTGGTAATTAAATTCTGCAATTGTATTCAGGATTTTATTGAAAAATTGAGGATTATCAAAATGGGGCGCATATATATTTACCAAAGTGATTGGCGTAGCATGGATCTCTCCTGTAACTATAAGATATCTCCCTTCATCTGATATAATGTTCTTTGATTTGAATGGTATTCCTTTGCGAATAATAATTGCGGTGCCTCTGGATATCGAAGTATGTGAAGAGTGAAATGTTTGACCTATCCTATTCGCCCTCAATCTAATCTGATCTTGATGTTTAAGATGCGTTTCTTGTAGAAAAGTAATATCCGTGTTGTATGATTTCAACTAAGCTAGTATTTTCCCCTTTTAATTGGCTCATTAATACCCCTTATATTCCAGCTACACAGTGTGATTCTTCCCATTTGCCTTTGTTTATCGTCTTGCATTTTCGCTGGTTTTAATACCCTTATTTATTACGGTGATCCATACCTCGGGACTCTGGATATTTGGGGGGGGGGGGGGGGGGTTTATATTACTGACTTCCTTGGTAGATCCCTTTTGCGATTGTCCTTGGAAAAAAACATAGTTGTGACATATTGTGATAAAAAAAAAATTGAACAAGTAATATTACAGTGTCTGGAGTATTCGACACTGTAGTGACTGTCCCACCCGGCTATGGGATTCGACATGTATTCGACTTCCGATGTTGATGTTGTACAATTAGCTCCGCTCCCTTTATTACTCTAAACCTAGGAGGGCGGTACCCTTTCAAAATCAGTTATATTTCACCCAATTACAATATATATATATTTCATTAAGAATTATCAAATCGTATGTTCAGGTACTGTGAAATTTATATATTCACTGTTATCTACTAATTATTTATGCTTAGTTATACCTTTGATAATAGTAAGCTGCCGGCTGAAAGGGTTAACCAGAATCAGGCTTCTGGAATTATGCCAGGTGCCTGAGTCTCCTCCCTTCCCCACACGAATTACATAACACTTAAACTTTCAATATAATCTACGTTTGTTCTAAAATGTGTTATTTATTATTTCTTTATCCCTGCTTAACTGTCTCACTCTATATACGAGATAGTCAGTCTTTTTAACACATTATTACATTTTGCCCATTATATAGTTCAAGTTAGTTTCCATTTATATTTCTATAGACCAGCTTCATCATCAGAGCGACATATGACGTGCTTCCATCACCAAACAACCTGCATCAGTGGTATGGCGCGGATCCAACCTGTGGCCTCTGCCCAATTCCAGCGACCCTCAAACACATCATGGTAGGCTGCAAGATCAGCCTCACGCAAGGGAGATCACGTGGCGGCATAATCGGGTACTAAAAAGCTTGGCATCATCCGTTGAGAACAGGCGGTGTGCGACCAGCTCCTTGCCTTCGAGAGCAAGCAACCGACCGCCCCCCCCCCCCCCCCCCCCCCACCTAAGGGCAACAACCTGTGTCCGAGATGGACAGAAAATATCTAAACATCCTTCCACCAGGTCAGAAGAAGGAAACCTATGCAGGGCCCGTGACTGGAGGATGCTGGCCGACATCGTCCGACAACTAATTTTTCCACCTGAAATTGCTTCCACCAACCTCAGGCCAGACTTGGTGTTCTGGTCCCCTTCACAGAAGACTGCTTACATCATAGAGCTCATAGTTCCATGGGAGAACTCTGTTGAGGAGGCCTATGAGCGTAAGAAGCTGCGCTACGCAGAGCTTGCAGCAGAGGCAACGCAGCGTGTCTGGAACACCAAAGTCTATCCAGTTGAAGTGGGATGCAGAGGCTTTGTTGCGTCATCTACCATCGGACTGCTGAATGAGCTTGGAATCCACGGTCAGGCTCTGCGGAAAACCATAAGATCACTCTCAGAGGCGGCTGAACGAAGCAACCGGTGGATTTGGCTCAAGCGGAAAGACCCATGCTGGGCCCCAAGTACGTCAGGGTTAATCTTTTGGACGGTTTGACACGGGATACGCGCTGAGCGCTCATCATCCTGCAGCGGGCCGCCCTTGTGGAGGGTGTATAGTGTTAAAAGGCCGAAACACCCAGTGATGCAAGGGTACACTACTGATGATGTGTCCCGTGCCCAACTATCCTGAAGGTTACCCAGGCCAAGATGTACGTACCCCCCGCGCCCCCCCCCCCCACCGATGTTGAGCGTCTACCACTCTCAACAATCAACTAAAGTCGTGAAATGCTCCCCACCTATTGACACAAGGGACGTATTAACATCTTCTCCTGTGTACTTGATTCAGTATAGTTAATTATTGTTAATTCTCTATATTTTGTGAAACGATTTTAAGATCTTAAACCGCAATTTGTCCTTGTGATGTTTTCCACATTCGGCTCTCCTGTTCGTCTCTCCGTTGTTTACCAGTCTTTCCCTCATTTTGAACAAAAAATGTCCTTGAGTTGAATTCCAAAGCGTCCAAATGAGATAAGGGGTCTAGACCAGCACACGTGGAAATGCTCTTCCATTTTAAACTTTTAGCAAATGGTGTTTCTTCCCGTATCTTCGGGTGTTCTCTGTGAACTAATAAAAGGGAATAATGTGTCCATACCGTCTCGCTGCCTTGATTAATCTTCTGTTTCTGCCACAATCTCTTGGGCATATTTATAAGATGCGTCCGAATTAGTGAACGTGTTCTCTTTTCCCTTGAAAGTAATGCGCATCCTGGCCGGATAAAAAACGTCACATTTGACATCTTGAACTCCATGGAGAATCTGTCTTGTCTGTGAGAACTTTCTTCTCTTTTGCACGATCCCATAGGGATAATCCCGGAGGAGTTTGATAGAGTCGTTTCCAAACGTCATCTTCACTCCGTATTTGACGTATAGGTTTAATTTCGAGATACAGTGCGGAGACAGCCCCTTCCACCCACCGAATCCGCACCGAGGAAGGAACGGCAGATGCTGGTTTACACCGAAGATAGACACAAAAGCTTGAGCAACCCAGCGGGGCTGGCAGCATATCTGGAGCAAAGGTAATGTTTTGGTTCGAGACCCTTCTTCAGACTGAGAGGCAGGTGAAAGGGAAACGAGGGGTATGGGAAGGTACATAACAAATCAGACCACAACGATGGCCCAGGAAAGGTGGAGCCCACAATGGTCTATCGCTGGTCATGAAAGAGATAGAAACAGGGAAATTAGCAGAACAATAAAGTGGGAGAGGAACGGAGAGAGGGAAAGCAAGGGTTACTTGAGGTTAGAGAAGTCAACACTGGGGTGTAATCTGCCCGAGTGAAATATGAGGTGTTATTCTTCCAATTCAATTGTCTGTAACTATAAAACACCAGTATGTAGCTAGCTATCCAGTCTGTAGCCATGTAACTAGCTACCTGGTTATCCAGTTGGTAGCTCAGTCTGAGTAGCACTCTAGTTATCCGGTATGTAGATCACTATAGCTAGCTACCTAGCTATTCAGTATGTAGCTCAGTCTTGCTATCCACCGAGCTATCCAGTACGTAGCCATCTAGCTAGGTACCTAGGTATACAGGATGTAGCCATCTAGTTGGCTCAATTGTGACCATGTTCTGTCTTTCTGTTAACTGGTTAGCTCGCGACTAAAGCTGTTCACTGTACCTCGGTAATGTGCGAATAAACTAATGAGGGGGAAATAATTATATGAGATTGTTCCGTGGATTGGTGTAACAGCACACCAGTTGATGTTGTAAAGCTTCAGTTATTGTTGTTGCTCAGATTGTATTGGTCCCTTTCAGGTGCTGTCCCCTAAATCTATCCTAAATTTACCGATGCCTTCCCTACTGCACCATATAATGGTGCCCTCCTCTAATTCACCTTTTACAGATGCCCTCCGAATTCACCATTTAAAGGTTCCCTCCACTAAATACCCCTCCATTTACATGCCCTACCCTAAATCCATATTTACAGGTGCCCTTCTCTAACCCACCCCCTCCTATTTCCAGGCACCTTCCCCAATATGTACCCATCTAGTGAGCAATCCAGTATGTGGCTCATTCCAGCTAGCTACCTAGTTTTCCAGTATGTAGCCTCAGTCCAGCTAGCTACCTAGCTATCCAGTATGTTGATCAGTCTAGCTATCTATCTAGCTATCCAAGTATGTAGCTCAATCTAATTAGCTACCTGGTTATCCAGTATGTAGTTCACCCTAGCTCGCTACCTAGCTATTCAGTATGTAGTTCAGTCTTGCTATCTACCTATCTATCCAGTATGTAGCCACTTAGCTAGCTACCTATTTATGCAGGATGTAGCCATCTAGCTGGCTCCATTGTGATCATGTTTTGTCTTTCTGTTAACTGGTTAGCTCGCGTCTAAAGCTTTTCACTGTACCTTGGTACGCGTGAGAATAAATTAATGAAGGGGAAATAATTATATGAGATTGTTAAGTGGATTGGTGTAACAACACACCAGTTGTTGTTGTAAAGCTTCAGTTATTGTTGCTCAGATTGTATTGCTCCTTTGCAGGTGCTCCCCCTAAATCTATCCTAAATTTTCAGATGCCTTCCCTACTGCACCATTTAAAGGTGCCCTCCTCTAATTCACCATTTACAGATGCCCTCAGAATTCACCATTTAAAGGTGCCCACTCCTAAATCCCCTTCCCATTTACATGCCCTACCCGAAATCCACATTTACAGCTGCCCTTCCCTAACCCCATCCCCTATTGGTAGGTACCCTCCCCTATATGTAGTCAGTAGCTACCTAGTTTTCCAGTATGTAGCGCAATCTAGCTAGCTACCTAGCTATCCAGTACGTTGTTCAGTCTAGCTATCTAGCTATCTATCTAGCTATCCAAGTATGTAGCTCACCCTAGTTAGCTACCTAGATATCCAGTATGTAGCTCAGTCTTGCTATCTAACGAGCTATCCAGCATGTAGCCATTTAGCGAGTTGCCAAGTTATACAGGATGTAGGCATCCAGCTGGCTCAATTGTGATGATGTTTTGTCTTTCTGCTAACCGGTTAGCTCACGACTAAAGCTTTTTACTGTACTTCGGATGTGTACGTGAGAATAAATTAATGAGGGGGAAATAATTATATGAGATTTCTTATGTAACAACGCACCAGTTGTTGTAAAGCTTCAAATGTTTTAGTTGCTCACATTGTGTTTCTCCTTTACAGGTGCTCTCCCCTAAATCTACCCTTAATTTACAGATGCTTCCCTACTGCACCATTTAAAGGTGCCCTCCCCTAATTAACCATTTTCAGATGCCTTCCTAATTCAGTTTAAAGGTGCCCTCCCCTAAATCCTCCGCTCATATACATGCCCCACCCTAAATCAGCATTTACAGCTGCCCTTTCCTAAACTATCCCTATTTCTAGGCACCCTCCCCTATATGTAGCCATCTAGCTAGCATTATGCATCCTGTAATTTTGTCGCTTTTCATGTCCTGAATTTACGTCGCCTTTGGCGTTTTAAATTTTCGTTGCCTTTCGCGTCCTGAATTTTTGGCGTGCTGAATTTTCGTCGCTTTTCACGTGCTGAAATTTCGGCACTTTTTGTGTGCTGCAATTTTGTCGCTTTTCATGTCCTGAAAGTGCATCACTTTTCACGTCCCGAATTGTTGTCACTTTTCACATCCTGAAGGTTCGTCACATTTTCTATTCCGAAATTTTGTCACTTTTTGTGTCCTGAAATTTTGTCGCTTCATGCGTCCTGAACTTTTGTCACTTTTCGTACCCAGAATTTTCGTCGCGTTTCGCGTGCTGAATATTCGTCGCATTATGCCTCCTGAGGTTTCATCGCTTTACGCATCCTGAATTTTCGTCGTTTTCACGTGCTGAATTTTTGTAGCTTTTTGTGTGCTGAAATTTCGGCGCTTTTCGTGTGCTGGAATTTCGTCACCTTTCACGTCCTGAGATTTTGTCACTTTATTCATTCTGATATAACGTCGCATTTCGCGTGCTGAATATTTGTCGCTTTTTGCAAGCTGCATTTTTGTCACTTTTTGCGTGCTTCATTTTCATCACTTTACGCGCCTCGAAGTTTCTTCACTTTTCGCGTGCTGAATTTTTGTTGCTTTTTGTATGCTGAAGTTTCGTCGTTTTTCACATGCTGAATTTTTGTAGCTTTTCGCATGCCGAATTTTCATCGCTTTTCGAGTGCTGAATTTTCATCACCTTTCACGATCTGAAATTTCGGCACTTTTCTGTGCTGAATTTTCTTAGCTTTTCACGTCCTGAAGGTTTGTCGCTTTCCGTGTGCTGACTTTTCGTGACTTTCACGTGCTGAATTTTCGTCACTTTTCAGGTGCTGAATTTGCGTCGCTTTTGCATCTTGAAAATTAGTTGCGCTTCGCGTCTTAAAATTTAGCACATTTCATGTCCTGAATTTCCATCGCTTTTGGCGTCCTGAATTTTCATCGCTTTTCGCATCCTGAAGGGTCGTCGTTTTTCGTGTGCTGAATTTTCGTCGCTTTTCGCTTGCTGAATTTCCGTCACTTTTGGCATCCTGAAGGTTCAGCACATTTCACGTGCTGAATTTCAATCGCTTTTCGCAGGATTAATTCTCATCGCTTTTCATGTCCTGAAATGCGTACTGAGGCTTCGTTGCTTTTCGCGTCCTGAATGTGGCAGGGTGTCAGGGACATCACTGACTACAAGAGCATCCCCGCCTGCTCCCACGGTGAAATCACACTGGCCAACGAACTGAACACCTTATTTGCCCGATTCGCAACTGGCAACACCACCAGGAGTGGAATAATCCCGGCCATGGCGGAGGGACAGACCTTAACACTGAGCACTCAGGAAGTACAGTGCGTTCTGCGTAGGATCAATCCACGCAATGCTGCAGGCCCGGGTGGAATACAGGGAACGGTACTAAAGGACTGTGCTGTACAGCTGGCGGAGATATTCACGAGCATCTTCAATCTATCTCTATCTCTGGCAACGGTCCCCAAGTGCCTGAAACAGCCACCATAGTGCCAGTTGCGCAAAAGTCCAAAGTCACCAACCTGAACGACTACCCTAACTCCAATCCCAATTAAGTGCTTCGAAAGGCTGGTCCTCTCCCATATCAAATCCATCATCCCTGCCTCACTGGACTCTCATCAATTTGCATACAGGGCAAATAGATAAACAAATGATGCAATATTTCTGGCTCTTCACACTGCCCTGACTCACCTGGACAGACAGGGCACGTACGTGAGGATGCTCTTCGTTGATTATAGCTCTGCATTCAATACGGTCGTCCCCACCAAGCTCACCACCAAACTCCACCAGCTATGCCTCAGCTCGCCGATATGCGATTGGATCCTGAACTTTCTGACGGAGCGACCGCAGGCAGTGAGACTGGGCCCGCACCTGTCCTCCACTATCACCCTGAGCACCGGCACACCACAGGGCGGTGTATTAAGCCCCATGCTCTATTCCCTCTTCACTCACGACTGAGTGTTCCTGCATTCGACACCAACACTTCGTGAAGTTTTCAAACGACACAAAGTGATTGGGCTCATCACCAACGGTGATGAAACAAAATACAGGGCGGAGGTGCAGAACCTGGCGGACTGGTGCACACGTAACAACTTGTCGCTAAACACATCCAATACCAAAGAGCTGATTATTGACTTCAGGACGTCCCATAATGGAAAATACGCCCCAATCTCCATTTACGGGGAAAGTGTGGAGAGAGTGTCCAGCTTTAAGTTTCTGGGCACACATTTCAGAGGAGCTCACATTGTCCACCAACACCGCTGCGCTGGTTAAGAAGGCACAGCAACGACTGTTCTTCCTGAGGACATTAAAAAAAACTGGTCTGCCCCAACAGCTGCTGACAACGTTCTAACGCTGCACCACAGAGAGCATATTAACGGATGGCATCTCTGTGTGGTATCTCAGCAGCACGGAGGCGGAGAGGAGATCTCTTCAGCGCGTCGTCCACAGAGCGCAGAGGATCATTGGGACAGAGCTACCAGCCTTGGAGTGCATTTACCACACACTGTGCCTCAGGAAGGCCGTTTGCATCCATAAAGACTCATCACACCCCTGTAACTGACTGTTTGAACTACTTCCATCCGGCAGACGTTACAAGGCCTTCTATGCCCGAACCTCCAGACTCAGAAATAGCTTTATTCCAAGAGCTATAGCGGCTCTGAACCGGCACTGCTGAGTGCCACCCAGCCCCTAGACTTTCTCCCTCGGATGGTCACGACACACAGCTTATATATTTATTTTACTTTTCTTTTTCATCGGTTGGAGCTGCATACTTGTTGCAATGACAATAAAATATATTATTATTATTATTTACATCATTTTTCATGTGCTGAATTTTCGTCGCACTTTGCGTGCTGGATTTTTGTAGTTTTTCGTATGCTGAATTTTCGTCGCTTTTCGCGTCCTTCATTTATGTCGCTTTTCGCATGCTGAAATGTCGTCACTTTTCCCGTGCTGAATGTTTGTCGCTTTCGCATGCTGAAATGTTGTTGGTGTGTGCATGCTGAATTTGCATCCCTTTTCACATGCTCAATTGTTGTCACTATTTCCTCGGTCTTACTGTGTGTGGGAGAGGGGATGAAAGAGACGTACACTCACAGAGGCAGAGTCTCTCAGCCTGTGTGAGAGGGGGGGGGGGAGAGAGAGAGGCACACACAAGGTGGATGTGAAATCTCACCTGCCTGTTTCAGTGACAGACACCCGCCGCCAGTAAATGAAGACACCCCCATATGTCTCCCCCTCCTCTCCCTCGACTCCCCCACCTTTCCCTCCCAACTCCAGTCCCGTCCCGACCCTCTGGGAAACTGAAGGGAGCAACTATCAACTGTTGCCTGCCCGCTGAGTTAAAGAGTTCCCACGGTAGTAAGACGATGTTAGGTGCGCCCAAGTTTAAATTTCCAACGTGTGTTTCAGAGTAAAGAGTCAGCGCAGAATCATTGATAATATAAAACTGTCTGAATCAGCAAGTTAGACACAAAATGCTGGAGTAACTCAGCGGGCCAAGCAGCATCTCTGGAGAAAAGGAATAGTTTCCATTTTTGGTCGGGACCCTTCTTCGGGATGATTGTAGGGGGGAACTGGAAGCAAGAAAAGACCGGGACAAATCAGGGCCAACAACAGATGACCTCAGCAGGGTATTTTGAAGAGGGGTCCCGACCCGAAATGTCGCCTATCCCTTTCCTCCAGAGATGCTGCCTGACCCACTGAGTCACTCCAGCAATTGATGTCTATATTTGGTTCCCTGATAGGCCAATTGTTGGCTAGGGATAGTGTGATCCCAAGAGGGAACAAGCGTTGCAAACCTTGGACTGGTTAACCGACATTTACTGCATGGGGTGGGGGAGGGGGGGGGGAGGAGGGGGGGGGCGGGGGGGAGAGAGAGAGTGTAAGTTACCTAAAATTAAATAATCCAATGTTCATAGTGAACACAGACACAAAATATTTGTGTAACTCAATGGGTCAGGCAACATCTCTGGAGAAAATGAACAGGTGGCGTTTGTGTCTATCTTCGGTAAAAAACAGCATCCGCAGTTCCTTCCTGCACAATGGATCTCAGTGTCAAGTCGCTGACTCGCGTTGGCATGCCATTCGGCCCACATCTCGCCCAGCGATGACTAACCCTTGTCACAGGGGATGGTGTGGAGGCGGAGTTAGACAGAGCTTGATTAATGTTACGGTTGGGGAATGGGCCATAATATGGCCAGGGAAACGCTGTTATTCGTGACGCCCCTCCGCCCTTTCCCAGCTGTTCTCAATCGCACCCCTGGCCACACAAAAATGTATACTTTAAGTAGGAATACACGGAACATTTAAACTCAGAACGCTTCTAACAGAGTGAGCCATGAGTCACTCCAGCACTCTGACTTTTTTGTCAGAGTGCTGGAGAATGAGCACTTTGATCATTCTCCCTATATTTGTATTTGACAAAATAGTCGGAAAAAAATGTCTAAATGTGTTCATACCTTTTGCTATGCCTAACTGGCCCTTACCTCTGCGAAAATAGTCTGATATTCGTACGTGAAATGTCACCAACAATAATTGATTCTATTATTAATTGACTAATAATTGACTCTATTTTCGGAAGGATGCAATTCTGATCTAATATTATAAGTGCCTCTGTCTTTGGAAGAAACACCAGCAATTTATTAAATCTGACTACATGCGGCACAGTGCTAGAGTTGTTGCCTCACAGCCCCAGAGACCGGGGTTCGATCCTGACCATGGGTGCACCGGTTTCCTCTCACACTCCAGAGATTACATGTGTGTAAGTTAATCGGCTTCGGTAACATTGTAAAATTGACCCTGGAGTGTATAGGAATAGGTGGTCGGCGCGGACTCATTGGGCCGAAGGGCCTGTTTCCGCGCTCTATCTCTAACATCTGAAGTTAGGTAATGTCTAAAGGAACTGCAGATGCTGGTTAATACGCACAAAAGGACACAAAATGTTGGTGTACCTCAGCAGGTAAGTCAGATCAGGGAAGAAAAACATAAAAAGCTGGAGTAAGTCAGCGTGTCAGGCAGCATCTCTGGAGAAAAAGAATAGAATAGATGGCGATTCGAATCGGCACCCTTCTTCAGACATCCTAATCGGAATAGAGTCTGAAGATGTGTCTCGTCCCGAAACATCACAGTCAGAAAAAGCAGCATACCGGAGGACTGGGAGAAATCCAAAGACCAGCAGAGGAGGACGAAGGGCTTAATTAGGAAAGGGAAAATAGATTATGAAAGAAAACTGGCAGGGAACATAAAAACTGACTGCAAAAGTTTTTATAGATATGTGAAAAGAAAGAGATTAGTTAAAACAAATGTAGGTCCCTTGCAGTCAGAAACAGGTGAGTTGATCATGGGGAACAAGGATATGGCGGACCAATTGAATAACTACTTTGGTTCCGTCTTCACTAAGGAAGACATAAATAATTTGCCGGAAATAGCAGGGGACCGCGGGTCAAAGGAGTTGGAGGAATTGAGTGAAATCCAGGTTAGCCGGGAAGTGGTGTTGGGTACATTGAATGGATTAAAGGCCGATAAATCCCCAGGGCCAGATAGGCTGCATCCCAGAGTACTTAAGGAAGTAGCTCCAGAAATAATGGATGCATTTCAACTTTCCACACATAGACTGGGAAACACATTCTGTAAATGGGCTGGATGGGTTGGAGTTTGTAAAATGTGTGCAGGATAGTTTTTTGCAGCAATACATAGAGGTACCTACTAGAGGAGGGGCAGTGTTGGACCTCCTGTTAGGAAATGAGACTGGACAGGTGGCGGAGGTATGCGTTGGGGAGCACTTCGGCTCCAGTGATCACAATACCATTAGTTTCAATATAACTATGGAGAGGGTCAGAACTGGACCTAGGGTTGAGATTTTTGAATGGAGAAAGGCTAACTTTGATGCGATGCGAGATGATTTAAAAGGAGTGAACTGGGACATTTTGTTTTATGGGAAAGATGTAGAAGAGAAATGGAGGACATTTAAAGGGGAAATTTTAAGAGTACAGAATCTTTATGTTCCTGTTCGGTTGAAAGGAAACAGTAAAAATTGGTAAGAGCCCTGGTCTTCAAGGGAAATTGGACATCTTGTTCGGAAAAAGAGGGAGATCTACAATAATTATAGGCAGCATTAAGTAAATGAGGTGCTTGAGGAGTATAAGGAATGTAAAAAGAATCTTAAGAAATAAATTAGAAAAGCTAAAAGAAGATATGAGGTTGCTTTGGCAAGTAAGGTGAAAGTCAATCCAAAGGGTTTCTACAGCTATATTAATAGCAAAAGGATAAGGAGGGATACAATTGGTTCATTGGAGAGACAGAGTGGACAGCTATCTGCAGAGCCAAAAGAGATGGGGGAGATATTGAACAATTTTTTTTCTTCGGCATTCACCAAGGAGAAGGATATTGAATTATGTGAGGTAAGCGAAACTAGTAGAGTAGCTATGGATACTATGAGGTTCAAAGTAAAAGAAGTACTGACACTTTTGAAAAATATAAAAGTGGATAAGTCTCCAGGTCCTGACAGGATATTCCATAGGACATTGAGGGAATTTAGTGTAGAAATAGCAGGGGCTATGACAGAAATATTTCAAATGTCATTAGAAACGGGAATAGTCCCCGAGGATTGGCGTACTGCGCATGTTGTTCCATTGTTTAAAAAGGGTTCTAAGAGTAAACCTAGCAATAATAGACCTGTTAGTTTGACTTCAGTGGTGGGAAAATTAATGGAAAAGATACTTAGAGACAATATATATAAGCATCTAGATAAACAGGGTCTGATTAGGAACAGTCAACGTGGATTTGTGCCTGGAAGGTCATGTTTGACTAATCTTCTTGTATTTTTTGAAGAGGTTACTAGGGAAATTGACGAGGTAAAAGCAGTGGATGTTGTCTATATGGACTTTAGTAAGGCCTTTGACAAGGTTCCTCATGGAAGGTTGGTTAAGAAGGTTCAACTGTTGGGTATAAATGCAGGAATAGCAAGATGGATTCAACAGTGGCTGAATGGGAGAAGCCAGAGGGTAATGGTGGATGGCTGTTTATCGGGTTGGAGGCAGGTGACTAAAGGGGTGCCTCAGGGATCTGTGTTGGGTCCTTTGTTGTTTGTCATGTACATCAATGATCTGGATGAAGGTGTGGTAAATTGGATTAGTAAGTATGCAGATGATACCAAGATAGGGGGTGTTGTGGATAATGAAGAGGATTTCCAAAGTCTACAGAGTGATTTAGGCCGTTTGGAAAAATGGGCAGATGGAGTTTAATGCTGATAAATGTGAGGTGCTACACCTCGGCAGGACAAATCAAAATAGGACGTACATGGTAAATGGTAGGGAATTGAAGAATACAGTTGAACAGAGGGATCTGGGTATAACCGTGCATAGTTCCTTGAAGGTGGAATCTCATATAGATAGGGTGGTAAAGAAAGCTTTTGGTATGCTAGCCTTTATAAATCAGAGCATTGAGTATAGAAGCTCGGATGTAATGTTAAAACTGTACAAGGCATTGGTGAGACCAAATCTGGAGTATGGTGTACAATTTTGGTCGCCAAATTATAGGAAGGATGTCAACAAAAACAGAGGAGATTTACTAGAATGTTGCCTGGGTTTCAACAACTAAGTTACAGAGATAGGTTGAATAAGTTAGGTCTTTATTCTCTGGAGCGCAGAAGGTTAAGGGGGGACCTGATAGAGGTCTTTAAAATGATGAGAGGGATAGACAGAGTTGATGTGGACAAGCTTTTCCCTTTGAGAATAGGGAAGATTCAAACAAGAGGACATGACTTCAGAATTAAGGGACAGAAGTTTAGGGGTAATATGAGGGGGAACTTCTTTACGCAGAGAGCGGTGGCGGTGTGGAATGAGTTCCCAGTGGAAGTGGTGGAGGCAGGTTCATTGGCATAATTTAAAAATAAATTGAATAGGCATATGGATGAGAAGGGAATGGAGGGTTATGGTACGAGTGCAGGCAGGTGGGACTAAGGGGAAAAACATTTGTTCCGCATGGACTTGTAGGGCCGAGATGGCCTGTTTCCTTGCTGTAATTGTTATATGGTTATATGGTTATATTAGTAATAATCTTTCAAAACTCTTTAGATTCTGGAGTAGTTCCTGAAGATTGGCGGGTAGCAAACGTAACCCCACTTTTTAAGAAGGGAGGGAGAGAGAAAATGGGGAATTACAGACCAGTTAGTCTAACATCGGTAGTGGGGAAACTGCTAGAGTCAGTTATTAAAGATGGGATAGCAGCACATTTGGAAAGTGGTGAAATCATTGGACAAAGCCAACATGGATTTACGAAAGGTAAATCATGTCTGACGAATCGTATATAATTTTTCGAGGATGTAACCAGTAGCGTGGATAGGGGAGAACCAGTGGATGTGGTGTATCTGGACTTCCAGAAGGCTTTCGACAAGGTCCCACATAAGAGATTAGTATACAAACTTAAATCACAAGGCATTGGGGGTTCAGTATTGATGTGGATAGAGAACTGGCTGGCAAACAGGAAGCAAAGAGTAGGAGTAAACGGGTCCTTTTCACAATGGCAGGCAGTGACTAGTGGGGTACCGCAAGGCTCAGTGCTGGGACCCCAGCTATTTACAATATATATTAATGATCTGGATGAGGGAATTGAAGGCAATATCTCCAAGTTTGCGGATGACACTAAGCTGGGGGGAAGTGTTAGCTGTGAGGAGGATGCTAGGAGACTGCAAGGTGACTTGGATAGGCTGGGTGAGTAGGCACATGTTTGGCAGATGCAGTATAATGTGGATAAATGTGAGGTTATCCATTTTGGTGGCAAAACGGGAAAGCAGACTATTATCTAAATGGTGGCCGATTGGGAAAGGGGGAGATGCAGCGAGACCTGGGTGTCATGGTACACCAGTCATTGAAGGTAGGCATGCAGGTGCAGCAGGCAGTAAAGAAAGCGAATGGTATGTTAGCTTTCATTGCAAAAGGATTTGAGTATAGGAGCAGAGAGGTTCTACTGCAGTTGTACAGGGTCTTGGTGAGACCACACCTGGAGTATTGCGTACAGTTTTGGTCTCCAAATCTGAGGAAGGACATTATTGCCATAGAGGGAGTGCAGAGACGGTTCACCAGACTGATTCCTGGGATGTCAGGACTTTATGAAGAAAGACTGGATAGACTTGGGCTATACTCTCTAGAATTTAGGAGATTGAGAGGAGATCTTATAGAAACTTACAGAATTGTTAAGGGGTTGGACAGGCTAGATGCAGGAAGATTGTTCCCGATGTTAGGGAAGTCCAGGACAAGGTGTCACAGCTTAAGGATAAGGGGGAAATCCTTTAAAACCGAGATGAGAAGAACCTTTTTCACACAGAGAGTGGTGAATCTCTGGAACTCTCTGCCACAGAGGGTAGTTGAGACCAATTCATTGGCTATATGTAAGAGGGATTTAGATGTGGCCCTTGTGGCTAAGGGGATCAGGGGGTATGGAGAGAAGGCAGGTACGGGATACTGAGTTGGATGATCAGCCATGATCATATTGAATGGTGGTGCAGGCTCGAAGGGCCGAATGGCCTACTCCTGCACCTAATCTCTCTATGTTTCTATGTTGCTATCACCTATTTTTCTCCAGAGATGCTGCTTGACTCGCTGAGTTACTCCAGCTTTTTGTGTCTGTCTTCGTTTTAAACCAGCATGTGCAGTCCACTCCTTTACACGGGTCTCTGGAGAACATTGATTGGTAGCGTGCCGGACCCTGATTCGGAAAGGCATCGATCGCTAGTCGGCAAGGACTCCGAGCTGTATCTCTGAAAGAAGTACATGTTAAAAATGTCTCAGGGACCATAAAAATGCGGCAATAAAGTCCCTTTTAAAGATTATAGTTATTTTCTTGAATCGCATTAACATAACTCATGATTAAGTTGATGTCCATATGCGGATGCAAATCTTTATTTTTTAATTTCAATCCCACACAAGACAATTTTTACTCACCTTCTGTCCCCTCTGTCCAGCTTCCGGGTTCACCGTTCGCAGGAGTTCCCACGGTACAAGCAAGAGTCAATACGGATATCACACTGGCCACTACGTGCAGATAATGTTGCAATGTTCAACCACAATTGTACAAGTCACTCTTGGAGAAATTCAAGCTTGTTTGAATTTTCTCCCGAGTCACCAAGTAAAACCCCTTTCTGATCACGTGGCGATTTGACGCAAGAGTTAACCAGAGTTGAACATCGTGGTAACCTCTTCCGATAACCGTACGGCATTCGAGTACATGCCGTTAGTGCCACAGTGGTCCACGGTGGGCCACGAATGCCGTACGGTTATCGCAAGAGGTTCCCACGATGTTCAACTCTGGTTAACTCTTGCGTCAATTCGCCCAAACCATCAGGCAACACGGTTGGGAGAACACTTGGGAAATATAATGGGTATTTGATGTAACAGGGGTGTTGCTGTGCTTGTAGAGTGTATCAGTGCTGGAGCAACTCGATGGGTGCAGCGACATCGCTGGAGAACATGGATTGGTAATTCTGGGTTGGGACTCTTCAGACCTTAAAGTCTTAAGGTAGTCTAAATATATTGGGCTACCTTAATATTGGTCCAACCTGTAGGAGTCCTGACTGCAGAGACACAATGGTCCTGGTTGGAGATACATCTCCAGGCATTGTCCACATGTCTAAGTATTTTTACCTTGAGGACTAGAATCTTCTCACCCAGGACTGTCCGACCCACTGAGTTACTCCAGCACTTTGTCTAATTGTAGAGAAGGACGTTGGAACATTTCCAACATTAAAATGTTATGTTAAATTGATTTTTCAGCATCAGGTCTACCTGGAATTGGTCTTTATAGATGTCATTGGAGATAAGGTACGTATTTCTAACCCTCTTCCGTTTAATGAGATAAATGTGTTCAATTATTGATGGCTTTTTCAAATTTGTTTCTTCAACATCGAGGAGTCTCTGGCATTAGGTAAAATAAACTGCACACTGGGGCATGGTGGCAATGCTGAGAGTCCTGACTGATGCAACGAGATTATACACTTTAAACTGGGTATAAACATTGCATTAGGGTCAAATTCATCACTCGTGCATGGGTTTTTACCATTGCACAGAGGGATATTATTTAAACTGGATATAAACATTGCATTAGGTAAAATTCACTGCACACTGGGGGCATGGTGACAATGCAGAGAGTCCAGGCTGATGCACAGAGATTATACACTTTAAACTGGGTATAAACATTGCATCAGGGTCAAATTCACTGCACACTGGGGGCATGGTTGCAATGCAGAGAGTCCAGGCTGATGCACAGAGATTATACACTTTAAACTTGGTATTTAGAGAGATATAAATATTAAATGCTGTGGAATAGATGTAATGCAGAGAGTCCAGGCTGATGCATGGATTATCAACTCTGCACAGAGATTATATAAACCTATAAACTTTCTACAAGGTATAAACATTAACTGGGATTAACTAAAGATTAGAGGCATATATTAGACAATATTGAATGCTGCTGTATATATGTGATACAGAGATCTCATTGATGTATGAATTATCATATCTGCACACAGAGAGATATCAACTCTAAACTGGATTTTAAATAAAGCACAGAGGTATACAAATATTAAATGCTGTGGAATATATGCAATGCAGAGAGTCCTGCCTGATGCACAAAGATTATACACTTTAAACTGGGTATAAACATTGCATTAGGGTCAAATTCACTGCACACTGGGGGCTTGCGTGCAATGCACAGTCCTGGAGATGATACACTTTAAACTGGGTGTAAACTTTGCACAGAAGGATATCAACTTTAAACTGGACATATAAACATTGCATTAGGGTCAAATTCACTGCACACTGGGGCATGTTTGCAATGCAGAGAGTCCAGGCTGATGCACAGAGATTATACACTTTAAACTGGGTATTTATCAGCGATATAAATATTAAATGCTGTTGTATCGATGTAATGCAGAGAGCCCACTGATGCAGAGATTGTACACTTTAAACTGGGTATAAACATTGCATCAGGGTCAAATTCACTGCACACTGGGGGCATGGTTGCAATGCAGAGAGTCCAGGCTGATGCACAGAGATTATACACTTTAAACCGGCTATTTAGAGGGATACAAATATTAAACGCTGTGGTATAGATGCAGAGAGTCCAGGCTGATGCACCGAGGGATATCAACTTTAAACAGGGTATAAACATTGAATCAAGGTCAAATTCACTGCACACTGGGGCATGGTTGCAATGCGCAGAGTCCAGGCTGATGAGCAAAGATTATACACTTTAAACTCAGTATTTAGAGAGATATAAATATTAAATGCTGTGGTGTAGATGCAATGCAGAGAGTCCTCACTGATGCACAGAGATTGTACACTTTAAACTGGGTATTGAGCGCCCTGGAGAGGAAGAGACTACAAAAAGTATTAAACACTGCCCAGTCCATCATCGGCTCTAACCTTCCTTCCATCGAGGGGATCTATCGCAGTCGCTGCCTCAAAAAGGCTGGCAGTATCATCAAAGACCCACGCACCATCCTGGCCACATTCTCATAGAAACATAGACAATAGGTGCAGGAGTAATGGCCATTCGACCCTTCGAGCCTGCACCATTCGCCATTCAATATGATCATGACTGATCATCCAACTCAGTATCCTGTACCTGCCTTCTCTCCATACCCCCTGATCCCTTTAGCCACAAGGGCCACATCTAACTCACTCTTAAATATAGCCAATGACCTGTGTGGTCTCGTCTACCTTCTGTGGCAGAGAATTCTAGAGATTCACCACTCTCTGTGTGTGGAAAAAAATATTTTCTCATCTCGACTTCCCCCTTATCAGAATTAAGGGACAGAAGTTTAGGGATAATATGAGGGGGGACTTCTTTACTCAGAGAGTGGTAGCGGTGTGGAATGAGCTTCCAGTGGAAGTGGTGGAGGCGGGTTCATTGGTATCATTTAAAAATAAATTGGATAGGCATATGGAGAGAAGGGAATGGAGGGTTATGGTATGAGTGCAGGCAGGTGGGACTAAGGGGAAAAAAAGTTGTTCGGCACGGACTTGTAGGGCCGAGATGGCCTGTTTCCGTGCTGTAATTGTTATATGGTTATATGGTTATCCTTAAACTGTGTGTGTGGCCCCTTGTTCTGGACTTCCCCAACATCGGGAACAATCTTCCTGCACCTAGCCTGTCCAACCCCTTAAGAATTTTGTAAGTTTCTATAAGTTCCCTCCCTCAATCTTCTAAATTCTAGCAAGTACAAGCTGAGTCTATCCAGTCTTTCTTCATATGAAAGTCCTGCCATCCCAACACATCTCCCTGTTACCTTCAGGTAGAAGGTACAGGAGCCTGAAGACTGCAACGTCCAGGTTGAGGAATAGCTACTTCCCCACAGCCATCAGGCTATTAAACCTGGCTCGGACAAAACTCTGAACATTAATAGCCTATTATCTGTTTATTTGCAATTTATCTGTTTTATTTATTCATGTGTGTATATATGTATATAATGGGAGGTACATAAAATGCTGGAGAAATTCAGCGGGTGCGGCAACATCTATGGAGCGAAGGAAATAGGCGACGTTTCGGGCCTAAACCCTTTTTCAGACTGATGGGGAGTGCGGGGGCGGGGGGGGGGGGGGGGGGGGGGGGGGGGAAGAAAAAGGGAGGAGGAGGAGCCCGGGGGCGGGGGGATGGGAGGAGACAGCTCGAGGTCTAAGGAAGGGGAGGAGACAGCAAGGGCTAGCAAAGTTGGGAGAATTCAACGTTCATGCAAACCGGACGCATCCAACCCAGGCGGAACAGGAGGTGCTGCTCCTCCAATTTCCGGTGTTGCTCACGCTGGCAAAGGAGGAGACCCAGGACAGAGATGTCGGATTGGGAATGGGAGGGGGAGTTGAAGTGCTGTGCCACCAGGAGTTCAGGTAGGTTATTGCGGACTGAGCGTAGGTGTACAGCGAAATGATCGCCCAACCTCCGCTTAGTCTGCCCCGATGTAAATCAGCTGACATCTAGAGCAGCGGATGCAGTAGATGAGGTTGGAGGAGATACACGTGAACCTTTGTCGCACCTGGAACGACTGCTTGGGTCCTTGAATTGAGTCGAGGGGGGAGGTGAATGGACAGGTGTTGCATATCTTGCGGTTGCAACGGAAAGTGCCCGGGGAGGGGTTGGTACGGGAGGGAAGGGAATAATTGACAAGGGAGTCGCGGAGGGAGCGGTCTTTGCCGAAGGCAGACGTGGGGGGATCCTCGAATGCTGGAGTCGGCGGCCACAGCACTCCAGAGCTTACCGCATGGCGACCCGGTAAAGGCATCACCCGCTCCATGATGGTGGCCCAGCGCTGTGCCGACGCCGAAGCTGTAGTCCCGGCCGGTCCTGACAGGAAAAACGCTCCAGTCCGATGGTAGGCCGTGGGTTTTGAATTACATTTTACTCAGATGTAAGCCAAGGAATGGCATCATTGTTAGCTGTTAATTGGACATAATCAACCTCAGCAAATTGAGAATATCCTATTGAAAGACAGCGGGTGTTTAAGCTGTCAGGACATTTCATTATCTTTATTTATTTATTTATTTATTTATTTATTTTTAAAAAAAAATTTATTTTTTATTAGAAGTACGGTAAATTACAATCCTACACAACACATATATCTTAATACATTTTTGTACCGCTTCATTTTTTTTGAGCTTTAAGAAAAAGGTAGAAGTAAGGAAAGTAAAGAAAGTGCAAGAGAGTCGTGCAGTGCAAGAGTGTTGGGAAAAGAAAGCCCCTTAGGAAAGAAGTTAGAGAAGGAAGTAAAGTGAGAAAATAGACCCTAGAAAAGAAAGAGAGAGAAAATAGAAACAATCGCTCTATTATAACATTAAACTCCGCAGAGAGGGGACTACCAACCAAGTCTGTTTTTGTTATTTTACCTCCCATTACCAGGTCCTGATACCACTTATTTATATATTTGTTTGTTTTTTTTAATTACTATTGCACCTCATACTTGTAATAGGTCCAGAAAAACAGACCACGTCTTTTGGAATTGGTCTGCTTTACCTGCTAGGAGGAATCTCATCTCTTCCAGATGTAATGTTTCAAACATATTTGATATCCACATTTTTATTGTTGGTGTCGGCGCATTTTTCCAGAATTTAAGTATAAGCTTTTTTCCCATTATTAGCCCGTAATTAAATAAATTCCTCTGAAACACGTTTAATTCAGGGTTATCTTCCGATATTCCGAAGATAATCCATTCTGGTTTTGGTACCAGTTTTATTTTGATCAATTTTGAAAAAATATCAAATATTTCATACCAGAATTTTTGGATTTTTGTACAAAAAACAAAAGAGTGCGCTATGGTAACTTCTTGACACAGGCATTTATCACAGATTGGTGAAACATTAGGGAAGATTTTATTTAATTTAGTTTTTGAATAATATAATCTATGTATGTGTTTTAAATTGGATGAGCGTATGTCGTACGTTGATCGAACATTTATGCACCTGTAGTAAATGATTATCCCAGGTCTCTTTTGAGATTTTTATAGCTAATTCTTGTTCCCAATCTTTTCTAATTCCATCTGTTGTGGGTATTTCTATGTTTAAAATGATATTATATAGGTACGATATTAAATTAGCTGATTCCGCCTTGGTCTTCTTTGCTTCATCCAATAAGTCGGAAGGCATATCATGATAGTCTTTTGTGTGTTTTTTTTTCATAATCACAAATTTGAAGATATTTCAAATATTGGTTATTTTTCAAATTATATTTCAGTTGTAGTTGTTGAAATGACAGTAAATTCCCCAATTCATACAGATCTTCGAGCGTTTTAATTCCCATTCTTTCCCATTGTATAAATGATTTGTCTATGATTGATGGTTTAAACGATGGATTATTGACTATTGGTATTAAAAGAGATAGGTTTCTTAATTTTAAATTCTGTTTTATTTGTTTCCATGTTCTTATTGTGTTATGTATAATTGGATTTTTATTATAATTTTTATTATTCAAATTTATTGGTGAGAGGATGGTCGCTCCTATATTACTCGGGGAGCAGTCCCCTTTTTCCATTACCATCCAGTCCGCCTGCTGTGCAGAATTATCCAGCAGGTGAATCATATTTTTAATATTTACTGCCCAATTATAATACATAAAATTAGGGAGCGCTAGACCCCCCAGCTCTTTACGTTTATTAAGGTGTGCTATTTGTATTCTATGGGATTTATAATCCCATATAAAATTTGTAATGTCTGAGTCCAATTTAAAAAAAACACTTTTTTGGGAGATATATAGGTATTGATTGAAATAGGTATAGAATTTGTGGTAAGAAACCCATTTTAATAGCATTTATTCTGCCTATTAAGGACATCGGAAGTGTTTTCCAGAATTTAATCAAATTATTCAATTTCTTGAGTAAGGGATTATAATTGGCTTTAAACATATCCTGGTAATTTCTAGTAATTTCAATTCCCAAATATTTGAATTTTTCTGTAGCTATTTTAAAGGGAAATTTCCGAAGATGTGTTGAGTCTTTTGGTTTTATCGACATAATTTCACTTTTGTTCCAATTTATTCTATATCCCGAAAAGGATCCAAAGTCCTCAATTAAATTTAATATGTTTGGTATACTAATTTGTGGTTTTGTGATGTACAGTAGTACATCATCGGCATATAGGGATATTTTATTATTTGAGTATTTTGTATTATAACCATGAATATCCGGATGTGTTCTTATTTTTTCAGCAAGGGGTTCAATTACCAAAGCAAATAACAGCGGTGATAATGAGCATCCTTGTCTATTGCCCCTTGATAGTTCAAATTTCGAGGATAAAATATTATTAGTTAATATTCTAGCCGTAGGTTTGTTATATAATAGTTTTATCCATGCGATAAAGTTTTCTCCCAATTGGAATGTTTGCAATACTTTAATCATATAATCCCATTCTACTTGATCAAACGCTTTTTCTGCGTCGTGAGATAATAGATAACTCTTGGTCGTGAGATTTATGTGAGTGCATTATGTTAAGCAAACGTCTCAGATTGTTGAATGAGTGTCTCTTAGGTATAAATCCTGTTTGATCTCCATTTATTAATCTACTAACGTACCTGCTTAGTCTACTGGCTAGTGTTTTCGCTACTATTTTTTGATCCGTATTTAACAGAGCAATAGCTCTATATGAGCCTGGTTCTTCTATGTTTTTGTCTTTTTTAAGTATTAATGTGATCGTTGATTCTGCTAATGCTTCGGGTAAGCTTTGCTCTTTAAAAGCGTATGTATACATTTTCTGTAATCGTGGGGTAACTATATCGTAAAAGGCTTTATAGAATTCACTACTGAATCCGTCTGGTCCTGGTGTTTTGCCATTCTTTAGTGTTTTTATTGTGTCTTCTATCTCCTTAGAAGTAATTGTTGCTCCCAGTTCCTCTTGTTCCCTCAATTCTAATTTTGGGAGGTTACAATTTTCCAGAAATTCTGAAATTTTATTATTATCTATTGACGTTTTAGATGTATATAGATTTTCGTAAAATTGAGCAAATCTTTTATTGATATCTTTGGGTAATGTTAATAATTCCCCACTATCTGATTTAATCTTTAGTATTGCATTCTCTTTTTCCAAAATATACATCTCAATGGCATAATGATAGAAAACTTTTCTACACATCACTCATAAGTCTGGAGATTTTTTTAACGATACATTTAGCTTCAGAAGCATTTAATTTTTGCATGTACAAACCCACTTCAGAACCATGGGCGATTAAAAAAAATTACAGCCAGATTTATTACTTCTGAAACTTTTTAGATACCAAAGGAATCAAGAAAAAACACAAATAATGCCTCGCTGTTGATGAAATGCAGTGAGCAAAGGCAACAATTCCCAATATTTGCAATCTCGATATCTGCACGGCCAATGTTCGCCAAGCACTTTAGCTGTTGTTGTTCCTTCAGCTCTCGCTTCTCTTTACCTTTATTTCGCTTCACTTTTGGAATTTTGACGAAGGATAGATGTTTCTCAAGGTTACCCCGACTTCCACAATTATTTACAGCGCAGAAATTCGACATTTTGGCGGGTTTTAACAGGTAGGAAAGTACACGTTTCATGTATTAACAACATATACTGGAAGCTGCGATGTCCTCCAGATGGATTGAGCGGCTTCATGCATCATGCACTTTGACCCGGTGACCTTGCATGCAACCCCCCTATACACACGCACACTCTCAGCCACACACACACACACACACACACACACACACACACACACACACACACACACACACACACACACACACACACACACACACACACACACACACACACACACACACACACACACACACACACACACACACACACACACACACACACTCAGACACACACTTTCACTCACGCACGCACTCTCACTCACGCACACACTCTCAGACACGCACGCACTCTCAGACACGCACGCATTCTCAGACACGCACGCACTCTCACGCACGCACACACAGACTCACTCAAACACACAGACTTACACACACACAGACTCACACACACACAGACTCACTCACAGACACACACAGACTCACTCATACACACACAGACTCACTCATACACACAGACTCACACACACACACACACACAGACCCACTCACACAGACACACACACAGACTCACTCACACAGACTCACTCACTCAGACTCACTCACACACACACACACACACACACTCACACTCACACACACACACAGTCACACACTCACACACACACACACACACACACACACACACTCACACACTCACACACACACACACACACACACACACACACACACACACACACACACACACACACACACACACACAGTCAAACATACACACACAGTCACTCACACACACACAGTCACTCACACACTGACACACACAACCAATACTAAAATGCCAAGTAACCTCAGAACGTGGTAAACATAGTGTGTAAACCGAATGATTCAAACGTTTAAATCTCCAAATTTGCAAACACTTTACAACCAATACATTTTCTGCAAACACAAACACTCACAACCAATACTAAAACATTAACAACTCTGATTTTTCATCGATGGGAAAAAGCCTCCGGTCCAGCTCAGCGGAGGGGGACCCTGAGCGAGGTGACCAAAAATGACGGCTGTAAGTGGCGGCGTTCTTTCAGAAATCACGATACAGAAAGTCAGAAAGTGGTCAAGATCTTCGTTTTAATAATATGGATGAAATAAAAAAGTAAATTCCAAAAATTGAACCGTTGCACTTGTCAAAGTCCAAGCCTTTACTTTCCACCATGTTTATGTTTTTGCTGTTTCAGCATAGATGACAGACTCATCTTCCTTTGAAGAAACAAGGTTCTGGAAGAGAAAGGTATACCAATTGTATTTATGTTGGTGTTGTCGCTGTTTAGATCAGTAAACAGATTACAGCTTTAATTCATACTTGTACGATCTGGGATTTCATCAACAAGAATCAATATACATACAGTGCCTGATGCTTGATTGGAGGACATTGTATTATCGCTGCTGCCTGAAATAAATGCAAACATCACAATTAAAAATGACATTGGTGGATGGTGTTGACAAAGGAAACGACAAATGGAATATAAAAGTCTAACGCTTACAACATTTTGCTCTTCCTGACAGTGGATCAACAAGACATTGAATTCCAGAAAACCCATCTGTCATACTTCTGCATTTACAGTGAGCTGCAGGAATGGTCACCATGAACAAGACACCCTTATATTGCTACGGAAGGAATCGACTATGAATAAGAGAACTAACACAGCAATTAACAGAGCAGCAGCCCTGGCAGGACATAAGCTACGTAGCTGCATCTGTCGCTGGGAAAAGATAACATCAGAGAAGGGTCTCAAGATCCACCAGGGCAGTGAAAAGTGCCTGGGAGAGCTTGGTGTGGGGCCTCGCATTGGCCATGACCGTCTAAGAGGAAGGCCAAACCAGTCGAGTGAAGCCCAGTGGCAGGTTGACCACCACAGTCCACAGGGTATCAGTACCCCAGGTGAAGTTCAACCAAGTACTGTCTCACCAACGGACACGAGTCCAGAGCCCACCCAGCCACAGTCAGCGGTAGAGAGGAAAATGGGAGGATAAAAGCAGAATGGAGCAGTTACTGGCTGTGGCTGAAGAGAAAAGATGCTGTCTGGGCTGACACGTGACCATCTAGAGGCTAACAATAAGACACACACCCAGGGCTGATCACCCTACGGTGAGCCTGCCTCGACTGAGGGTGGGTGTCTTGTGATAAAAGGCCGAAACACCCAGTGATGTTGAGGTACACAACTGAAGATGTGTCTGGTTGGTAGCAAAATCACCTAGTGGTCAACCCCAGGAATATCGGGTGTCAGTTATGGTGAAGAACCTTAGGGATTGTAACATCCAGTACTACTAATCAATATCAAAAAAAAATGTAATTCAAGGAAGATTGTGCTGATCACTTCTAGCTCAGTCAGGAGTTGTGAAGAAGAATGTTCTTCAGATGGACATAAATGTTGGCTTGGTTTCACTTCCCATCACCAACGCCAATGCACAACAGTGTTGCAACAGCAGCCTGGATGTCACTGGTTGTATCTCTGGAGTGGCTATTGTACTCATTCAGAGTAGGCTAGGGGACCAGACCCCACTTAGAGAGTAGGTTAGGGGACCAGAACACACTCCCTGTAGTTTAGGGGACCAGAACCCACTTAGAGTAGGTTAGGGGCCCAGAACCCACAGAGTAGGTTAGGGGACCAGAACACACTCCCTGTAGTTTAGGGGACCAGGACACACTCCCTGTAGTTTAGGAGAGCAGAACACACTGGGAGAAGGCTGGGGACCAGAACCCACTTAGAGTAGTTTAGGGGACCAGAACACACTTATGGTAGGTTAGGGGACCAGAAAACACTCCCTGCAGTTTAGGGGACCAGAACACACTCCCTGCAGTTTAGGGGACCAGAACACACTCCCTGTAGTTTAGGGGACCAGAACACACTCCCTGTAGTTTAGGGGACCAGAACACATTCAGAGAAGGTTGGGCTCCTAACTGAGCCTCAGCTGACTGTCCCACTCCTTGTCAATGGGCAGGGTGAGGGACTTTATCCCAGGAATGCCTGATGCTGTTGTAAGGTGGGCAAAGACAGCAGGGTTTCAGACTACTCAGCGCCAATAATCCTCACTGTGATAAAATATGAAAACATATTTAAATAAAGTCAGTTTACCACCAGTTGCTTTAGGCTGGAAGGAGATGGATCCATAGTGAATACCTTCCTCTTTATCTGTGGAAATAAGTTGGAAACAAAGAATTTATTTGTATTTGAAAAATGATGATTTAAGTCAATGCAGGGTCACGATACCAAACGCTGATCATCGCCTTTCCTCCATAGATGCTGATCGACCCACAGAGTACCTCCAGCAGTTTGAAAAAAAAAACCCTCCATGAAAAGTCACATCGCCTAACCTCCTTGTTCTGACTTCTTCCTGGGATGGTGAAAATTACAAAGAGAATTTGAGTTAATTTGGCTCGTGGAGTTTAGAAGAATGACAATGGTTCACATGGAAACATAGACAATTCTAACAAGTAGACCAGTCTGGATGGAGGAAGATGTTCCCTGTTGGGGAAGACCATGACCAGGGGTAAAGGTTTAAGACAAAAGACAATAAGGAATAAGATGAGGAGAAAAAGCGACAGACGTTTAGGGGTAATATGAGGGGGAACTTCTTTACTCAGAGAGTGGTAGCGGTGTGGAATGAGCTTCCAGTGGAAGTGGTGTCGGCAGATTCATTGGTATCATTTAAAAATAAATTAGATAGGCATATGGATGAGAAGGAAATGGAGTGTTATGGTATGAGTGCAGGCAGGTGGGACTGAGGGAAAAAGTTGTTCGTCACGGACTTGTAGGGCCGAGATGGCCTGTTTCCGTGCTGTAATTGTTATATGGTTATATGGTTATATGGTTATGGTACTTCTGCAGGCCAGGCAGCATCTCTGGAGGACATGTATAGGTGATGTTTCAGGTCATGACAGACTTCTTCAGACTCAAAAGAAGGGTCTCGATCCGAAACATCACCTATCCACCATCTATTAATGATGCTCAATCCATTCTGAAATGTTGTTATTTTCACTTTAGAATAATACCTGAACTAGTGGCAAAGTGAATTGGACGCATTTAGAAACATAGAAACATAGAAATTAGGTGCAGGAGTAGGCCATTCGGCCCTTCGAGCCTGCACCGCCATTCAATGTGATCATGGCTAATCATCAAACTCAGTATCCCGTACCTGCCTTCTCTCCATACCCTCTGATCCCCTTAGCCACAAAGGCCACATCTAACTCCCTCTAAAATATATCCAATGAACTGGCCTCGACTACCCTCTGTGGCAGAGAGTTCCAGAGATTAACCACTCTCTGTGTGAAAAAAGTTCTTCTCATCTCGGTTTTAATGGATTTCCCCCCTATCCTTAAGTTGTGACCCCTTGTCCTGGACTTCCCCAACATCGGGAGCAATCTTCCTGCATCTAGCCTGTCCAACCCCTTAAGAATTTTGTCAGTTTCTATAAGATCCCCTCTCAATCTCCTAAATTCTAGACAGTATAAACCAAGTCTATCCAGTCTTTGTTCATAAGACAGTCCTGACATCCCAGGAATCAGTCTGGTGATCCTTCTCTGCACTCCCTCTATGGCAATAATGTTCTTCCTCAGATTTGGAGACCAAAACTGTACGCAATACGCCAGGTGTGGTCTCACCAAGACCCTGTACAACTGCAGTAGAAAGCTAACATACCATTCGCTTTCTTCACTGCCTGCTGCACCTGCATGCCTACTTTCAATGACTGGTGTACCATGACACCCAGGTCTCGCTGCATCTCCCCTTTTCCTAGTCGGCCACCATTTAGATCATAGTCTGCTTTCCTATGTTTGCCACCAAAATGGATAACCTCACATTTATCCACATTATCCTGCATCTGCCAAACATTTGCCCATTCACCCAGCCTATCCAAGTCACCTTGCAGTCTCCTATCATCCTCCTCACAGCTAACACTGCCCCCCAGCTTAATGTCATCCGCAAACTTGGAGATATTGCCTTCAATTCCCTCATCCATATCAATAATATATATTGTAAATAGCTGGGGTCCCAGCACTGAGCCTTGCGGTACCCCACTAGTCACTGCCTGCCATTGTGAAAAGGATCCGTTTACTCCTACTCTTTGCTTCCTGTTTGCCAGGCAGTTCTCTATCCACATCAATACTGAACCCCCAATGCCGTGTGCTTTAAGTTTGTATACTAATCTCTTATGTGGGACCTTGTCGAAAGCCTTCTGGAAGTCCAGATACACCACATCCACTGGTTCCCCCCTATCCACGCTACTAGTTACATCCTCGAAAAAATCTATAAGATTCGTCAGACATGATTTACCTTTCGTAAATCCATGCTGACTATGTCCAATGATTTCACCACTTTCCAAATGTGCTGCTATCCCATCTTTAATAACTGACTCTAGCAGTTTCCCCACTACCGATGTTAGACTAACTGGTATGTAATTCACCGTTTTCTCTCTCTCCCTCCCTTCTTAAAAAGTGGGGTTACGTTTGCTACCCGCCAATCCTCAGGAACTACTCCAGAATCTAAAGAGTTTTGAAAGATTATTACTAATGCATCCACTATTTCTGGAGCTACTTCCTTAAGTACTCTGGGATGCAGCCTATCTGGCCCTGGGGATTTATCGGCCTTTAATCCATTCAATTTACCCAACACCACTTCCCGGCTAACCTGGATTTCACTCAATTCCTCCAACTCCTTTGACCCGCGGTCCCCTGCTATTTCCGGCAGATTATTTATGTCTGCCTTAGTGAAGACGGAACCAAAGTAGTTATTCAATTGGTCCGCCATATCCTTGTTCCCCATGATCAACTCACCTGCTCTGACTGCAAGGGACCTACATGTGTTTTAACTAATCTCGTTCTTTTCACATATCTATAAAAACTTTTGCAGTAAGTTTTTATGTTCCCTGCCAGTTTTCTTTCATAATCTATTTTTCCTTTCCTAATTAAGCACTTTGTCCTCCTCTGCTGGTCTCTGAATTTCTCCCAGTCCTCCGGTATGCTGCTTTTTCTGGCTAATTTGTACGCATCATCCTTCGCTTTGATACTATCCCTGATTTCCCTTGTTATCCACAGATGCACTACCTTCCCTGATTTATTTTTTTGCCAAACTGGCATGAACAAATTTTGTAGTTCATCCATGTAGTTTAAATGTCTTCCATTGCATATCCACCGTCAACACTTTTAGAATTATTTGCCAGTCAATCTTGGCCAATTCACGTCTCATACCCTCAAAGTTACCTTTCTTTAAGTTCAGAACCATTGTTTCTGAATTAACAATGTCACTCTCCATCCTAATGAAGAACTCAACCATATTATGGTCACTCTTGCCCAAGGGGGCACGTACAACAAGACTGATAACTAACCCTTCTTCATTACTCAATACCCAGTCTAAAATAGCCTGCTCTCTCGTTGGTTCCTCTACATGTTGATTTAGATAACTATCCCGCATATATTCCAATAAATCCTCTTCCTCAGCACCCCTGCCAATTTGATTCACCCAATCTAATGTAGATTGAACTCACCCATTATAACTGTTTTGCCTTTTGTCGCACGCAATTCTAATTTCCTGTTTGATACCATCTCCAACTTCACTACTACTGTTTTAATTTAATGCTAGATGATATTTTGTGAAAGGGATGGTGATTTTTGAAAGGGCAAGTGTTGTCCATTCTTTAGAGAGCCACTAACCAAGCTGTTAATCAGGATCAACAATAGATTAGGAGTGTGAATATGTTGTTCATGGTGATGTCTCGACATTCATGGTTTGACCATGATAATCCAGTGGAAGTTAGTCAATTGACCAATGCAGAGTACTGCCTGCAGTTGGATGAGGAAGATTGGGGCTGAGGGGTAAATTGACACGTTGAATTGGTAAATTAGTTTGTGTGTTTGAGGTTCCCTTCCTCACATTCTTGTTACAAAACTGTGAAATGTGAAATAGGTTGCTTCATCAAATACAACACCTGTACAACTAGAGATTCATTGACGGAGTCATCTATTTACCTTCTTGCTTTGTCTTCCTACTCAGACATATATTCAGTAACACGGCTCATCTCAGGTACTGGGGTCACATTGGTTTCTGGAAAATAAGTATTATTATCTGATTAAGACTTTAATTTGGTTTGATTTTAAAGAAGCAACAATCCAGTGTTTAAACTGTGCCCGATTAATAATGAGATCCACCAGAATGACCAGGAACATGACTTCAGATTTATGTCCGGTACATTTAATTGTGGGATAAGACCGTGTGTATAAAATCAGAGTCCATGGAAAAACAGTGTTCCCTAAATTATGACCATGTTAGGATGGTACACAAGGCAAAGTTTTCACTTGAAGTTTGAACCACCAAAGTGCAGTGGAGATACATACATTGGTCTCCTGGTTTCCTGGCCCATATTTATCCCTCAGTAAATAGGAACATATTGAGGGCAAATTGGAGACCATATTTTCTACATGACTACACTAGCTATACTTCAACTTCTGGCATGTTTATTTGATAATGGTTTACACAGGGGATGGTGACACAATCACCACACGGTCAGATCATTGCAGATCACCACCCGAACAGCATCATACAGCAAACTCCTCATGGCAACGCAGGTAGACAGGACAATGCACATTGCATAAATAATGCTTCAATTGACAACAACGTCTGAAATCAATTTCTCAACAACATAAGCACAAACAGATACTTTTCTTATCCAAAATATATTGTTCTTTTCTCCTTGTAACAAAGATAACATTGTCATTGATAATTTGGGGGAATCTGTGCTGCATTAAGGATGTCTTCATGTACTTTACCTGTAGACTTGCGCCTTCTTTGACACCACACCACTGCCAGTATAATGGCGAGGAGAAGAGCCAGACTCCCGATAATTCCACCAATATACCAGGTCAATATAGAATGTTCAATCTCTATCAAAGTGATAAACACAGAGTTCACATTTGTAGAATAAATGCGCATCATTCAAAAGCTTCCCCAATACCAGGCATTAACCACACTGACTAATTTAGATCAGGGGTCTTGAGTTTAACTTGTGATCCAGATTAACTGAGACGCAAGGTACTGCAGATGATAGTTCACCACAAGGTGTTGGAGAAACTCGGCAGGTTAGGCAGGTGGCATTTCGGGTCACAGCCCTTTAGTCTGAAGTAGGGTCCCAACCAAAACCTCACCTATCCATGTTCTCCAGCGAATGCGCCTGACCCATTGAGTTACTCCAGCATATTGTGTCTCTTTTTCCCAGATTAATTGACCTCACTGAAAAACATAGAAACATAGAAAATAGATGCAGGAGTAGAAGCCATTTGGCCCTTCGAGCCTGCACCATTCGCCATTCAATGTGATCATGGCTGATCATCTAACTCAGTATCCTGTACCTGCCTTCTCTCCATACCCCCTGATCCCTATAGCCACAAGGGCCACATCTAACTCCCTCTTGAATATAGCCAATGAACTGTGGCCACAACGACCTTCTGTGGCAGAGGATTCCAGAGATTCACCACTCTCTGTGTGAAAAATGTTTTCCTCATCTCGGTCCTAAAAGATTTCCCCCTTATCCTTAAACTGTGACCCCTTGTTCTGGGCTTCCCCAACATCGGGAACAATCTTCCTGCATCTAGTCTGTCCAACCTCTTAAGAATTTTGTAAGTTTCTATAATATCCCCCCTCAATCTTCTAAATTCTAGCGAGTACAAACCGAGTACAAAGATCAGAGAGCCACAACTTGCCTCAGTAGCCATCAGTTAGAGATGTAAACATTCACACACGTTTCTATTTCTTGGTTACAATCAGATGACATTTCGCAGGCAGGAGATGGGAGCTGATGGTTGGCTGATAAAGTAGCTGATTCAGCTGTGATACTTCCCATTGTACAATGGACAAATGTCTATCATAGTCTAAGCCTGGAACAATGGTTGAATGAGCACTGCTGACAACAGAGTGGATATTGCCCTCCAGTTTCAATCCTCAATAACCAGGAGCACAAGAAATGTAAATGTTAGAAATACTCAGCCCTTTGAGCAGTATCTGTGGAATGGGAAAGAAGTGAGTTCATGTTTTATGTTGTCAGATTCAAAGAAAGGATCTTTGACAAAAGCCAATAGACAATAGGTGCAGGAGTTGGCCATTCAGCCCCTCGAGCCAACACTCAACATTTATTAACAAGACAAAGTCCACATACAAACAAGATATACAAATCACACAGCAGCTGTCAGCATCACATCAGATCATCCTAGAGTTCTCAAGAGAGTCAAGGGTCAAGAGTCAAGAGTCAATTTAATTGTCATTTGGACCCCTGGAGGTCCAATCGAAATGCCGTTTCTGCAGCCATACATTACACACAAATAGACCCCAGACACAACATAATTACATTTAACATAAACAGCCATCACATAGCTGTGATGGAAGGCCAAATAAACTTATCTCTCCACTGCACTCCCCCCCCCCCCACCCCCCCCCGATGTCAGAGTCGGAGTCAAAGCAAGCCGGCTGGCGATGGCGATTGTCCCGCGGCCATTAAAGCCACGCCGGGTGGTGCGAGGTCACACACCGGGTCTTGGTGTTAGAGCCCCCGGCGTGCGCTCGCAGAGTCCCGCGGCCAATCCAGCCGCGCGGGGCAGTGATGTAGGCCCCGCTCCATGAGCTCTTCAACCCCGCAACTCGGGCGGGAGAAGTCGCCGTTGCAGGAGCCCTGAAAAGCGGTCTCCCTCCAGGGAGCCGCGGGCTCCCGGTGCCGTCGTCCGCAGACCCGCAGCAGCAGCGCTCCTCCACCGCTCCAACCGCTCCGGACTCGGCCAGCCCCGCGACGGCGACGGCGAGTAGCACCAGAGTCCCCGGCTTCTTCCTGTTGGAGGCCGCTCCTCGTTGCGGCCTCAACGACACCTGGGACCCGACGAGAAAAGGTCGGGTCTCCAGTGCAGGGTGTCACAGAAGCATCACATTCACAGGCACCCACGCAAGCTCATCATATTTAATCCTACTTAATATATAATAGTAAGATTAAACGATAACTTACCAGTTTGAAGTTTGATCTTTATTTTATGAGGAGGAACGTTGAGGGAATACGTGAAGAACCCCGCTTACGACGCATGCGTGTCATCCTTCAAAGCAGCGGTGTGAGGTCACAGATACACTATAATGACCTAAGATAGTAAGATTATTAAAGATATACCAGTTTAAGATATGACCATACGAGGGTGGGAACGGAGGGCACGTATTCCCTCAACGTTCCTCCTCATAAAATAAAGATCAAACTTCAAACTGGTAAGTTCTCGTTTAATCTTACTATTTTACTTCGGAGTCACGTGAGTGACTACGTGAAGATTTCAAAGCTCTGTGACCTCATGCTGTGGAACGAGTCCATGCTTCACAACTGCATTGGTAGTTTGGGAGAAATTGTTAATGATATTCAAAACATTCATACCAATTATTTAACGTAAATGATAAATAATACCTTATTAATTCAAATCATAACCCTCGTATTCTTCAGGGATAAATTATCATACAGAACTTAAAAAAATTCCCGAAAAGTTCCTATACTCCTAACTGGTTTGTTACAACATTTCTGAAACGTTTTCTCCGACGACCATCCTGCAATCCTGAGGATTTGGTCCATGGATACATCAAGGCGTTTTGCTGCAGATGTAGCTGCATCCCTCGTGCAGTGAGATTTAAATATGTTAGTGTCCACTCCCGCCTTTCTTAACCCATATTTTAGCCACCGCGAAATGGTCTGAGTCGACACTCTACGGTACGTTTTCTTATGGCTGATTAAAAGAGCTGTTTCCTTGCCTCTGATAGCTTTTGTCCTTCCAATGTATAACAAAGCGTGCTTCACAATACAGAGGCGTTCGTCCTCCGGGTAGGCCACACATTCTATGACCTGCCCCACTGATCCTGGTTCAGTGGGGCAGCGCCATCAGCATTACCATTTTCCTAGTAGTTTGCCCAGAGTTAATGCTGTAGCCGGCGACCAATTCCTTAGCATGGTCAGGACCACACTTACATCCCAGATTTGGTTGTATCTTGTTTTGGGTGGCTTGGTGTTAAAGATGCCTCTTAAAAGTTTATCTACCAGAGGGTGTGATCCCACAGACTGTCTTTCTGTTCCTTGCCACAATTAACTTGATAATGCACTTCTGGCACTATTCATAGTGTTGTAACTAAGTCCTTCATAGTGCAGGCTGGTGAGAAACTCTAGCACCGCCGGAACATCCTTATTTCTGTGGTCCAGGTGGTTATTATGGCAGTAATCAGTCCATATTCTAATATGACCTAAATACTGTTTTTGTGTCGACCTTCTTTGTGCTGCTGTGATCATGTCCACAGTTCTTTTTGATAGCCCCATGTCCCGTAGCGGGTCTTTTAGAGTCTACAACCCAATAAATCAATGTTTTGTATGGCATGTGTGGCTATCCTGAGTTACTGGATGCACTATGTCTTAAAGTTATACATGGTTCCAGCACCATGCCCTGTATCACCGAGAACCATGGTTGCGTAAGCCAATCAGGTACTATGAGAATCTCAGATGCCGAATCCTGTTGAAATTCCCTTAGTGCCCGATTGATTAGGCAGAAAAGGAGGAAATGCATAAATGAACCATTTCCCCCAGTGCAGTGAGAATGCATCTGTAGCTTCTGCCCCAGGATCTGGTTCCCATGATACATACCTCGGTAATTGGTGATTTAACCTGGATGCAAAAATCAATATCCGGCCTTCCATACTTACTGTGATTTCAGCAAATACCGTTCGATCCAACATCTATTCAGTATTTTCAATACATTTTCGTGACCTGGTGTCTGCCACTGAATTAGTATCCCTGGAAGATACGTAGCCGATAACCAAATATTCCTTTGGACACACCATTGCCAAATTGAGTTTGCCAATTCATCACAAGATGTTGATGTATTTCCACCCATATGATTTATATATGCCACCACCGAGGTATTATCTATCTGCAATCTAACATGCTGCGGTTTCATTCCTGAGCAATAAGATTTTAGCCCATAAAACGCACTTAACATTTCTAAGTAATTGATACACTTAGTGTTAAGTAGGTTAGCTTCTTGTATATTCCATCTCCCCCACAGCTCGAAAATGGTATCAGTTGCACCCCAACCAATTGCACTGGCATCTGTTTGTAATACCACAGACGGTCTGTCCCAATACTTAACAGGTGTTTGGGGTCTTATAGCCCATTGGCATACACAATGTATATTAGCGTGCTCTAATTCTTTTGTAGGATTTCCCTATTGAGCATTAACATGAAACGTGTTAATGCCCCCAATGTTCTAATTGGATTAATGAATCCCAGTCCTCAACAATTGTTTTGCAACGTTGCCTAACAGAATAGTGCTAAGGCATATCCTTGGATGCTCAATCTAGTCACGGGCTTGGCCTTCATCCAAATCTATAACCTGTTTGGACAGGTCTCCCCCAAATAACAGGGTTTGAGGTCTTATAGCCCTTTGCATACACAGTATAGCGAACTTAGGATCTAGAGCTGGCTGAATGGCCCCCTTTCTAATATTATTCAGTTCAAACTCAGATTCAGATTCAGATTCAGATTCAATTTAATTGTCATTGTCAGTGTACAGTACAGAGACAACGAAACTGCACGTTGCAGAATAGTGCTAAGGCATCCTTGTGGTCACTAGTCACGTCCACCTTTTCTAACGTGCGGGCCAATGCCCAGGGCCATTTTGGAAATATGCTCCGGTGCACCGGTGACTGGCTACATTAAGAGCACCACAATTGCCCGGAGGTAAATGCCTTGCCAACACTTCAGCAAAAGTATTGGCTTGAAGTTGATGGGTGGACATATATTCAATACTGGCAGCCATCCTGGCCTCGAGATCCTTCCCAGTTTGTTCCTGCTGGAAGTACTGGCCCACCATGTCCAGCAGGTTGTTTTTCTCCCCTTCAATAGGGGAAGGTGGCTCCATCACCTGCTCAGATTCTGACCCAGTCAGACCTTCAATACCCTCCTCAGAGGAGTATGATATTTCATGCAGCCCTTTATGGGAATCTGCTGTGGGACATATTTTGCCCACTGTGGCTATCCTCCATATCCCGGGGCCTGCCACTCTGGAGAATTTCCTCCAGCAACCGCCCCAGCCGACTTTCATGCTCTCGGGCACTAGTCGATCGCGGGTGCTTTAAATTATATGACCGCTCCTGCCGACCTTGGTGCTCTCGGGCACTAGTCGCACGCGTTTTCTCCTGCAGCCGGTCCCGATGCCTACAGGCACTGATCGCTCTTGGCCGCCCGATATAATCATGCCGCTCCTCACGGTCCCGGTGCTCACGGGCACCTCTACCCGTTTGGGGTGAAGTTTGGCACTTGCTCCCTTATAGGAGATGCTGGTGCCGACATTCGTTGCTGCCTGCTGCTGTTCAGTAAACGGCAGCGACATCTATAGCTCTGTGCCGACGTCCGTTGCTGCCTGCCTGCTGCTGTTCAGTAAACGGCAGCGATGTCTGAAGCTCTGTGCTGACGTCCGTTGCTGGCTGCCTGCTGCTGTTTAGTAAACGGCAGCGACGTCTGTGGCTCTGTGCTGACGTCCGTTGCTGGCTGCCTGCTGCTGTTCCGAAACGGCAGCGACGTATATAAAGAAAAGGTAAGGAAACAATATCTTACCTGTGCTGGTTCTCAGCATGCCGTTTGGGAGGAACGTCCTTCCTCCCGCAGCCCCACGGATCCCGTAGTGTAGGTCCTTGGGCTGTTGTCCGAGTTGTCGGGCTGACGGCTGCGGGGTACTCTTGTCGGCGTTCTCCCCCCCCCCCAGTTGAAGGTGCACCAACTCCCGCTAAGGGACTATCATGCTAGTGGCCGTTTGCTGGCTACCTGCTGCTTGCAGATTCCTCCCTTGCCAGCTTTAAACAGCCTTCCTGTAGGAAAAGGTAAGGAAATAAACGACGTTCCCTTACCTTTCTATTGCATGTTCGAAAACCCAGCCGTTTGGGAGGAACGTCCTTCCTCCCAACAATGACGAGTTGCAATGCGTGTAGCGAGACATGTATGTACATATGGTTCCAAAGACACGAAGGCAAATTCCAATCGAACTCCTCCCCTCCACGGGATATGGAGATAATTGGTGTCCTGGAATCAGTCTTGGCAGTTGTAGTAATACACGCGTCGGTGTCCATCCTAATGTTGAACGCAATCCGTCCGCTAACTGGAGTTTAGCTGTTATAATTTTCCATCATATATACAATTTTAATCTTTCCTGTCACATGGACATTTGGTGGCGATACATTTTCTCCCTACGGACTCCATGACTTTGGCGAATCAGTCATAGTTTGCCTAACGTCACACAGCACCTACCCCTAATTGTCGGCCACACCGCACTATGAATGTTCAGTGTAAGGGGACTGAACGCGCGCGCTCACCTCTCGACGAGAATGACGTACAATACAAATTCTTAAGGGGGGTGAACAGGACTGGGCGGCAGGTAAGTTTCTTTCCCGATCTTGGGGAAGTCCAGGAACTAGGGGGTACAGGGAGTGCGTGAAGTAAGGGGGGAAGAATCTTGAGGACCGATGATGAGAAAAAAATCATGTTTTCAACACAGAGAGCTTGGTGAATCTGTGGAATCTTCAGCCACAGAGAGGTAACCGTTGCGCCGCACGGGTCACAGTGCATTGGCTATAATTAAAAGGGAGTTAGATTTGGCCCTTGTGGCTAAAGGGGATCAGGGGGTATGGAGTAAGGAAGGTACAGGGGTCCTGAGTTGGATGATAAGCCAATGATCATATGAATGGCGGATGAGAACGCGAAGGGCCCCGAATGCCTCTATCGCTGCACATATGTCTTCGGGCATTCCCCAAGGCCGCCGCGACTTGAAATATGTGAGGTAAGGGAAACAAGTAGGTAGAGGATCAAAGAAGCGGACGTACAGCTCACCCTTTGAGCAATAAAAAGGGTAAGTATCCGGTACCCGACAGGCTATTCCTTAGGACATTGAGGCGGCCAAGGTGGGTGTCGACATAGAGGGGTATATGGCAGAATAGTTTCAAATGTCATTAGCCCCATTCGAGGGCGAGGGCATAGTTGCCGGAGGATGGCGTGCGTGCCATGTGTTCCGATTGTTTAAACAGGCGTCACGAGGTAAACCTAGAAATTATAGACCTGTAGGTTGGACGTCATGTGAGTGGGCAAAATTACTGGAAAGGATACTTACAGGTAATTATATAAGCCTCTGGATAAACCCGGTGGTCTGATTAGGAACCAGTCAAACCGTGGATTTGTGCCTGGAAGGTCCTGTTTGAATAATCCTGAAGAGGTTACTCGGAAAATTGATGAGGGGAAAGCAGTGGATGTTGTAAATATGGACTTACAGTAAGCCGTTTGACAAGGTTCCTCAGGGAGGTTGGTTAACGAAGGTCAATGGTTGGGTATTCAATGGTGTAGTAGCAAGATGGTTTAAAGGTGGCTGAATGGGAGATGCAGCGAGTAATGGTGGATGGGTTGTTTGTCAGGTGGAGGCC